>NC_054057.1:85512639-85663034 GCF_017639655.2 Falco naumanni | reverse complement strand
ACTTCTGTAGAGGAATTGCTGCAAGATGGTAAATCAGGAGGAGTGTGCTGCCTCTTTGACCTTTGCTTTTCTCTACCTTGCAGCTCCCCTTGAAATGACAGCAGCACAGAATTGCATCACTTTGGCATTCATGGCATCAGTGCTGATGATTTGAGAGGTGTTATTATTGTTGCCGTTAGCGGTGTAATTAGTGTTAGCATAACAGTCCCCTTTGCCCAACGCACCAAGGCTGAACTAACAACCTCCAAAACCAAATAAATCCATTCTACCAGTTTGGGGAGAATCTTTACTCTCAGGTGTTCAACAGTCCTACATCTGCTGCAGCTTGGCACTGCAGCCTCGTAGTAGTAGTGAATTACAATAATTTTAATTAGCACTACTGTTATTAGGGCTAATATAACTGAATTTCATTATTTTAGCGGTGATTTTGTTTCATTATGTAAAATCAGAATGACTAAACTTTTTTCTGAATCATTTGTTCTCGGAACAATAGAAACATACTGAAAATCCAGGGCATGCTTGGGGGTGAGGCATATTTCATGCAAGGGGAATGAGAAAAATGTAATGGGAAGTCACCTCCTCATTTTTAAGTCCTGTTTTCCAGACTTTTGTGTTCTTCCGCCAATATTAGAAATAATTATGAGAGAAATATTGCAAAACCAGCACAGTTATTTTTCTGTGAATTTTGTTCTCTGAATATTAGTGGTAGTTGAATATAATTTCATTTCATTGGGTATTTTTGTCAAGAAGGTGAAGATGTGGAAACACTGGGCCATCTCCAAACTCAGTGGCGGTTCCACTGAAATCGAGGAATTCTGCCAGGTGAAAATCCAATAGCTGTCTGTAAGATACAATCAGCTGATGTGAGGAGGAACAAGGGTTGCTGAGCTCTCCTGCTGGTTTGTGTTCACATTCAGTAATTCCAAGCTTTCACTTTGTGCAATGTCCAAGTGATGCGACTGCTGAAGGTCAGCTCTGTCGTGTAGTTTGTTCCTTTCTGACCTCTTTTGTCCTTTCTTGCCTTAGCAAAACAAATCGCTGTTGTCTCAGGGAGCAAGAGGGAAGACGGTGATTGCAGTTGTTATTTTTACATTTCTGAGTTTTAATGCCTGTATTGCACACACGCAGAAGCTAAAATGGGGCAGTGACCTCCCAGGAGCAGCTCATTCCCTTGTCTCCAGCAGAAATGACGTTGCTCACCACTGTCCGCCCGCTCTGATGCAGGCTGTTATTAAAGATGCTCCTGAAGGATCAGGACCCAGAAGCCTTCCTTGCCGGTCATAACAGTACATGCTGCAGGCTGCTGGCAAATACAGATTCAATCTGGTTTTGTACCTATCTATCTTTGCTTTTTCTTTTTGATCATTGTGGATGGTTTTAATTGCCACTTTAGTCTGATGCTCATGGCTAAGAAGAACATATCAATAATTCACTTGCAAGAACAGCGTGGCAGCTCTGAAGTTCCCATCTGCCTGCTTTGGCTGCAGGCTAGAGCACCCTGGGCTGTTGGCAGCATTGTGTTCTCAGGGACAAAAATAAGTTGTAACAATTTCTTGGGTTGCTTTAGGTTTGCTAGAGGGGAGAAAAGGTGGATTTCCCCTGAATTTGTTCTCCTGGCTCCTAGCCTATATTTGACGCAGAGCAGAGAGGAGTCACTGCCTGTATTACAGATGTGGATTTGCAGATAATCATTTCCATGCTGATGAAGCTTTTGAATCTTAAGCTTTTCATGAGTATTTCTGGAAGATGCAGAGAAACTCTATCAAAGCAGAGTCTGTACCAAGTGCAGTCCTAGAGCACAAAAGGGCTGGAGGTTCCCCCAACTGTGTTGTTCTCACAGGGATGTCCCTGAGCATCATCAGCTTATGAAAAAGGTGGTAAGATGTAGCAGTGGCTTGGATCCTAAGAACCCAAGGGATCTTTTCAGTCCGGTGTCACAAAAATCACAGTTGATTGAGCTCAACTCACCAAGTCCTCTTGCTCTAAGGCAGGATCAACTTTTCCTGTATCAGGGTCATAAGTGGTTTCATGTCTTTTAAGACAACCTCAGAAGGTGAACATCCTTGGTTATGAAAGTCTCTGCACTTCCCAAAGGGAAGCCCACAAAGAACTGCTGGTGCCCAAATGTCTAATAGGCGTTTAGGACCACACGAGAGACTAGACATTAGTTTAGGAGTTTAGGAAAAGAACTTGGGAGTCTGACATTTGACATCTTATTGTAGACACTGAATCTTCCCTCGGTGACCCCAGAATGAAATGAAGGCTCGGGTGGGCAGCAACCCACTGTTCTGTAAGATGCACCACCAAATTTTCTCTGATGTCCATCCAACATTTTTGTTTTCTTCTTCTACCCCAAGATCCTCGAACCTCAGAAAAGCTCTCTTAATCTTCCATCTTCCCTTCTTCCACTTAGCGCTCAGAAGTCAATTACAGTAGATTGCTCAAATTTTTCTAAAGAATTATTCTCTCCTTGAACTTATTTCCCCATGAGGTCACTTCAGCTTTCTCGGGCTTAAAAGATGACTAAGTCAAGGTCTTTGTCAGATATAGACTAAACATCTTCTCCATCTTGTTCTTCCCATCAGCAGTTACTATCATGTTTTCTTGATGTGCCTCATCTCCTAATACCAGTACACAAGCCCGCAGATCACGAATGTGCATTTTTCAAAGGGACTCTCCAAAAAGGTCTATTAGCAAGGGATGAGTAATGGTTTGACAAAATAGATTTAAGTGGCCTCTTCTGAATCATCTTGGCAGTAATAGACAGAGTATGTCCATTTTTTGATTAAATATTTCCAGTCCCATTAGCTTGGGTGAGGTAAACAACTTCTATTGAGTTTGCCTGCTAATGACAACCCAAAAGCCTTTGATCTCTCTGTTATCAGAGAGTGAGCCTGTTGCTTGGATGTGGATAAAGATCTTGTAATCATTGCTAAAGGTGCCTCTTGCAGTACAATTAAAGAGTGTGGAAACTGTTCTTTATTCTCTCGATGTTCATGTTCTTGCCACCTTTAACGGACGTGGTCAGAGCCACCTGTGATGGGCATCCTGTAACTGCTGTGCACAGTCGGAAATATGCAATTGTAGTGTGACTGTAAGATTTTAGCAAAGAAAATCAACAATTAACCTTAATTTCTTGCGTAAACTCCTTGAGGCAGGGCCTCTGTGTTCATTTTTGTCTGAAAGAAGCTGCAGCATATTTCCATGTTCTTTGTCTGTATCCTTTTATAGCATGTCTCACATTATTGTATGTGTTTTCTTGAATTTTTCAGCTCTTGAAATCCTGTGACTCAGTTTACATCTAAAAGCAAAAGATAGACCCTAGCTTTTATTTCTAGTTAATGGTATGAAATACAGCCATATGAAATGGTATGATATTTTCAGCCTAAATATCAAAAAAAAAAAAAAGGGGGGGGGGGGGGAAGAAAAAAATCAGTATGAATGATGTATTGTGGTTTTTTTAAATGCATGCTTTGTGATTAGCCAGCAAAGTAAGGATGATTTCAGGCATTAGACTGATGATTTTTGACCATTTGTTGTTGACTTCAGCACAGATAGTGGTCAAGAACAGACAGTTTTGCAATGGGCAAGAACTGTGTGACTATAATTCCTTGTGTGAGTGTAATTTTTTTATGGCAAGGGATAAGCCAAATATATTGGATGAGAGTCAACACAGGCCTTGCTAAGAGATGTCACGCCTCACAGATCTGCTGGTTCTTTGAAGGACTCCACTAGCATATGGATGGGAATGATTCAGTCTGTATAATTTCCCTGGATTTTCGCCAGAGGCTTTTAAAGGAACTAAGCCCATGTGGGGTGGGATGGCAGTCTGCTCGTGGAGAGAAGCCTGCTCATATTTAACAGCTCCTTAAGAGGGAAGGGGTACAAGTAACAGGTCCTTTGCTGAAATATTGGGAAGTTGCCAGAGGTATCTCCTGGTACAGTGGGGGCACGTGTCCTTGGTATTCCTGTACAGGTACCACCTGTCCTGCATACTCCCGTGTGATGCTGCAGCATCGCTGAGACTGAAGGGGTGATCGTGGCTCTTCTTGGCACCAAGCTCAATCTGAACAGGCACTTCCTTGCTTGCACGCAGCACTGGAGGAATGATTAGGTATTCACTGTCCTCAGTTAGGCATATTTCCATTTTTCTTCTTTTTTCAAAGAAACTAATCAGTGTATTAGTGCTGACAGGGATGACCAGTTCAGAATCCGCTCTGGAGCATCTCTCCCCAGGTGAGATTACAGTGCTCTTGGTGTGTTGCTGGAGGCATTCATCCTTGATTGTTATCTGGAGAGTTGGCTCCTTCCTCCTGTGACTTCTTGTTCAATAACTAAACGTGAGCACTTCTGGCCTTGTTGGGGAGGGTATGTTATAGGGTTTGGGTGGTTTTTTTCATTTTAAGGCTTATTTTTTCAGCCATCTGTCAGACCAAGTGATTGTCCATCAAGATATAATCCAGCTGATTGGCCTACTTTTCAAGAATAGTAGCTTTAGTTTTGTACACTACTGTTGATAGCATTTCAGATTGCCCAGGTCCTTTCCTCCCGAGGGTGGAGAAGACAGCAATTGATCTAATCCAGCCTGGCATTTATGCCACTTGAAATGAAATTGCATTTTGCTGAATGAAACTGAGAAATGGGGAAGTAATACTGCAAATATGTTGTGCCATGTGGGACCCTCTGCCTGGGAAGATTCCTAAGGAAGCTACAGCGGCGTTGATTATCCCAGAGAACAGGCACTCTGATCCATAGCTCTTGTTGCAAGAGACAGAGGTGCAGCTGCCAAGGTTCCTTCTGTAGAAAACACTCCCAGCCAGGAGTCAATACCAAGTGAACCTGAAGGATTCACACAAAAATCCTAGGGAGTATATGACTTTGGTATATAGTCATTGCTGGATAACGTTAACTCTAATGGCTTTTTTTTTTTTTTTTTTTTAATGCCAAAGTCTATCACACTTGTATGCAGCTTGTTCTATTCCTCCACTGATGGCCTATTTGCAGCTCCAGAAAGGAGCAGTGCATTTCGCATTTGGCTGACCATATGAGTTGGGTAAGTAATTATTAGCAGTGACTTTCATGCCACAGAGCAGAGAGGTAAAAGCAATTCCACAGAGCATTAGGAGATCAAGTAGGTCAATTGAAAGTAGGAAAAATTACCATCGGCTATCTTCAATTAAACTGTTATCGCTCCACATGAAGGATCCCATTTAGAGGAAGGCATAAAACCTGAGTAGAGGTGACTGAGAGAATAAATTCTCCATTTTTAATTCCAGAGCCAGAGAGTGAGCATTCATCAGTAGGCATAAGGAGGAGATCTCTCTTTCCTTCTGTTTCCAGCCTACTTTTAAGTAGAACCCATTTGTAAATCTCTCAACAAAACATTTTAATTTTTTTATCAGAAAGCACAAACTCAACAAAGTCACACCTTTTACTAGAGACATTAATGACAGCTAAACCCTCCTGAGAAGGGCTTTTGGTTCTGAGTGGTTGTTGTGTCTGGCTGTTAAACACAGGGCAGAAGGCACCTCAAAATAGCAAACATCTTGGTGACCAGGGCAGTCTTCTAGGAGCTGGGGCATTGTGGTTCAAGTCCCTGGTCCCTTTCCAAGGCCACAGAGCATAAATAACTTTCAGCTATGCTCATGTGCATGGGAAAGCACCATCAAACATTTTTTTTCTAGTAAAAGAAGTTACATCATATGAAGGCAAGGCAATTTCTGTGGTTTGAACCATAGTCTAGGTTGACTAAACTGGTTTGAAGTTGATTTTAAGACAGTAAGAATCCTATGTTGTAGTAAATAAACTACATCAAAATGGTTTGCAAAGGAAATCTTTTCAAATGCAGAAATTGGAAGGCCCACTTGCATTATTCTTCATGTTTTTTTAAGGGCAGGGAATGCAGAGGAGGAAAGAAGCCAGGTCTTAAATTCCTTGGGGGTTTTTTGTTTAGTCGTTTGTTTACTTACCTTAGAAATATCAGAATTATTCTATTTGGTCTTTGACAAGCAAAAAAGGGGAGAAAAATAAAGGTCAAAATGTGGGCTTCACATTTGCTAGCAGTCTTCTGAGATGTCAGTCCCTGACATTCCCTTACATTCCCTGACGGCTCTCTGCTCCAGCTACGAGCTTCTGGCTCTTAAAACTCCCTCAGAGAGGACCTTTTCCCAAATTGCTTCAGAGGCATTAGAATGAAACAGCTGTAAATAAAAACAAACATACAGCTTGCAGAGTGTAGGGCAACTTGTCTCTTCCGCGTATAATTGCTGCAGTATCAAGTGCCCGCTTGTGAGATATCACAGCTTCACTCCTTCACCAGTTTCTGGGCCAGGGGATGTTCATGTTTATTATTGCAGTTAAGCCATGCTACGCACTTACAATTCATTACTGGTGTGTGAAATGTGTTCCACATCTCAGCCCAGCCAAGGCTGCCTTTTGACAGAGCCTGCAGACACTCCCAGAGCATATGGGCCTAAACACTCTTGGTTTTACTCAGGTGTGAAATTCACTGTCTGCCTGTAGTGCCTTGAGCTGCTGATTTCCTGGGGTTTCAGGCATGTGCTATTATTTTCAGTAAGGCAGTCACCAGCGCTCAGCCTCCACACAGGCTGCACGAAAGCTTGGGGGGACGGGACACACAAGCCCCTCTAACTGCATCATTTCTGCATCCCAGTGGAAATCTGCCGTGATGTTCAGACTGCTCTTGTCCCAGACATGTGGAGTGGGAGCTGGCGGTGTTTGAGGGCAGCAGGACAGAGTTCCCCTGCCTATGTGATAAATACCTGCTGTGGCTGAGGGAAGAAACCAGCCCCCAGATGCCATGTAGACCATCCACTCCCATGCTAAATGGCTGATTACATTGTTTTGGATAGGAGAAATAATTAATAGCCTCAGGGGTGCTCCAGGTGACAGATTCTTCTATACGTTCCAGTAAGCATTTCGAATTTTCAGTTTGAGCCTGTCCCATGCCATGTCTGGTTGCTGGGCTGACTTCAGAGGGGTCTGAGCTTGTGCCCAGGAGGGCAAGTGCTGCCCATCTCTTCACGTCCTTTGGCAAAAATTTGCTCTGTAGCAAAATGCCTGTGATGTGTGTGTTAATTATAGCTGCTGACCCATGAGCAGAGCCTGCCTGAGGAGACGAAGGCTCCTCTTTAGTTGAATTTGCTATAGGAGAAGGATACGGGCAAGAATCTGGTGTCTGATGTAAGATTTGAAAGGAGCAAGCGTGCAAGAAACGCAGCTTAGGGTTTCAAATACAAAGCTTGAGCTTGTAAGAGTACAGAGGATTTGGGGATTGCTCTGGATGCAGGTGAATTGCGGTGCATGGGGAGGGGGGAACCGCTGGGTGCTGTGAGGACCGGGATAATTCAGCCATCTCCAAGGAGAGGAAAGAAAGGAGACAAGCTGTGGGTTACAGATCTCCACACTTTCTCAATGGGTTAAACACAGCCTCCAACAGTCCCATGCAATGCTTTATCCAAGCCTCCATCCTATATTTGGAAGGCACATGTGTCTGGGGTTGCAAACTGACGCTTACTGCCTAGCACAGCGGGAGTCTGCCCGTAATATTGGTATTGTACACATATTTCGTACATGTTCTAGTTTTTTAAAAAATAAGAATATTTTGTAATTTTGAGCTCTCTTTAGCAATTTCATTGATTTGCTTCCCTCCTGTGGTGCCAGGGCTTCAAACTCATATAAGCTGTTTTCCACAATTTTTGAACAATATTTCTTATTAAAAAAGTCTAATCCCTCCCAAACCATCGCTTTAATCTGTCCCAGAAAACTGGCTTTCATCTCACGATTGCTTTCACAGTAGCACGTAAACCGTACAAATGTAATATGGAGCCCAGTAATCCATCAGTTAAACAGATTAGTTATGTAGGAGGCTGTATGGCTCAGTGAGTAAAGCAAGCAGACTTTACGCTCCCTCCGGACAGGAAAAGCTAACTCCAGTGTAGCTCCATGCATTGCAGTCGATGTGCACTGCAGATGCAAAGGGCTTCCTTCCACCTTGCAGATCTCATGGCGGGGGTGGACTGTGAAGGGTGGCTGGTTGCTGGTTCTTCTCTTGGATGAGTGAGCCACAGATGTCCATCACAAGATGAAAAGGTGAAATGTGAGGCTGAGCTGTCAAGAGGCAGTGTTTCCCCCTCCACTGTAAGAGCAGGAGAATTGCAACTGCAGTTGGTAGCCCTTTGCATGATTTTTTGGGACTGTAACCTTTTTGCAGCTGGTAGCATCATGACTGAGGCTACCAGTGTCCTGGTATCACCTGTATATCTGCACAGCATGCAGACACCACTTGGAAAAGCCTTCAGTGGAAAAGTAGAAATTCTTGCGTTCCCCTCTGGACCCTGCCTATGGCTCACTGTGTGACGTGAATCTTAAAATCCCCATAATTAAGTGTTCTTTCAATAGGGTGGAGCAGAGCCTTTGCACCCTGTTACCATAGGTCAGGCAGAACCACAGCTGACACCACTGCCTGGCTTCTGGAAAGCAGGAGCTTGTATTTGGAAGGAGCAGGCTATGTACAAGTGCTGGAGGGAGAATAGGTCCTTGAAGCTAGACCTGTTCCTCCTGGGTGGTGTTCTGCGCATCACTGTTGCTGGATCTTTGTTAGGAAGTAGCAGGAGCAGTCCTTTCTGTAGTCCTTGGGCACAGCTTGCAAATGCTTTTGCAACCTAGGAACATAGTAAAAGGTAAAGTCACTTATTGCTGGGCAGGTTATCCAGTATTGCCCTCATTGCTATGGTTTGGGTTTATTTAAATAAAGTTGTGTGACTGGATTTTCCCTCCCTCTTCCACCTCATTGTAATTAGTCTGAGTGCCTTCTTCCCTGCTCCCTGCCTCTCTCTTGCATTCCCTTTAGTCTGCAATTCTGTGAAATGGGGATGATGCCAGAGACTGCAGACAGGTGAAATCTGTTTTAATGGAGTAATAGGAAGAAAACAGTCTCTCAAAAATGTGGTGAAGAGAAAAAATAACTGCGTACCCGGAAGCTGAGCACAAATTGACAGTTCATTATGTTTCCTCTTCCTGGTCAGTCTTGCAGATTGAACTTAAAAATATAAAGCAGAAAAGCCAATGTAAGCAAGTGCTCAAAATCCCATTGACAGCTTTAGGCTCAGGACTAGAGAAAAAACAACACAAGTGCAAAGGATGTTTATGAGACTAAATGTTCTGGATTTGTTTACCACTCCTCTGCATCTCTGCCAGCCTCAGCTCTCTGTTCAGGAGCTGAACGGCTGCTTTGGGCTTGGGGGGGGGAGTTGAGGCAAAGCACAACTTTTACTCCAGAAACTTCCTTCCCTGTTCATTCAGCAGGAAGAACTAGGTGTATAACAGCCCTTCTCTCCAATGTGATGCAGGTATGATTATTTCTACTCAGTATCAGAGCAAAAACATGCCCCAGCCAAGGCATGGTGCCATCCTGCTGGTTATAGGACCTAAGCTATGTAAAATAGGTGGCTGTGGGTACAGCAATCAAAAGACACGAGGTAGAAGATGGTCAGGAGGAAAAGAGAGGCACAAAGAGATACTGGCTTCTTTGAGGAACTGCAGTAATTCAGTTGCATAAAAAGAATCTAAGGCTGCAAAGTCCTACTCCTGTTCTTCGTCCTCTGCTTGTAGGCACCATCAATAATTTGACCATTGTGAGTTTCTCTCTTACTGAATTTTTCCCAGTTCCAGGAAGGCTCAGAGATTGTGCTGCATCTTGCTAAAACCAGAAGTATCAGATTCTCAGAAAGAGACTAGTCTTCCAAGGCTTTCAGACCCAAACTATTTAGAAAAGGATTTTTTGTCTGTTTATCTGAACTCAGAATGAACTGCTGAAACGTTTGAGGTTTGTCCCTAATAAAAACATGGGTTTGAATCACTGAAATATTCCTCAGCATAAATGTGGCCTTCAAAGTGAGCAGAGGTGGTTGTGCTTTCCTGGGACATATTTTGCCTGGAGTCAAGGCTAACTGTTACTTTAAACTCTTATCCAAGGATGCTGAACTCTTACAAATTGATCCCATACAGTCTGTGCCCTTCTCTTGGGTGGTGGGAAACTTACTCCTGCAGCCAAAGCATGAGGATTCATTTGAATCTGAAATCTATAAAATTTGTTCTCAGATGTGAACCTTTTTTGAACGTTGCTTAGGACTTGTGGATTAAACAACTCTCTGTGCTTGTTTTTGCTGACTGTCTCCAGCATGGCAGTTCCCATTCCAGCCTCCACATCTGGCACTCTGGACCCTCATACCAGCAGGACAGCATTGCCCACCATCTCCTGTACTTCACCCGTTGTGGGCGTTCCTGAGTGTTCTGTAGCCTCGTGCAATGCCACCTGATTGCCATTGGCCTGGCCTGTCTTGGAAGTCTAGGACCAATGTAAAGGTCAATCATTGCAGCAGCAAAAGATGTGGAGATATCCAAAGCTAATGAGGGGTCATGGTCTCTCACTGTTGTTTGAAGAAGGAAGTTTTCACTGATGGAGTTTGGAGCCCTGTGGTAGGCAAGTAGTTTCCCTTGTCAGTATTGTTAAGGTTTTAAAAGTATTTGGTAAAGAGCCAACAATATCGCTTTAGACCTACTGTCTTGGAAGTGCATCATTTTGATGCCAACCTTTGTTTGTTAACCATTCCGTGCTAGAAAGGAAGTTGTGTTTTGTGACACAGCCACATCTCAAGCAAAAAGCCTGACATTTTCTTTTCTGAGAAGGTCAAAACAAGACATTGCAGTGATTTTAAAGCTTTGTTGCAACTTCATTTTATTCCAGCTAGGAAGTCTGACAAAAATAATCCTTGCCATGAAAAGTTTTGTTTTCAGTAGATCAACTTCCCCCCCCACCCCCCAAAGAAAAAGGCTTCTGGAAAAATTCCTGCTCTGAGATTGGCTTAAATTTGAACAAAACAACAGTGTCTCCTAGTGGCTGACTCCAGAGGAATGGCCAGATCCATCCTGGCTTTCAAGTGTCTCTTCCTTGACCCTCCTCCTAGATCTTTGATCATCAGGGAGTGAGTGAGAGAAGTGGGAAATGAATTGTGCTCTAAGCAACAAACCATTTCATAAGCCATAAAAGTATCTATGGCAGGCTGTTTTCTAGGCTCCAGTTGGTGTTGAAAGAAGGTAATTACATTTGAAGGCTGTATCGCTGAATGCTTGGCTCATCTGCTGTTCAGCTTCCACTCTAATAATACAAAAGCTCACATCAGCAGCCTAGCCAGCATGCAGAGCCATCCATCCTTGTCTTTGCCCAGTGGGTTCTGCCTCCGTGTCACTGCAGGATTGCACTCCAAATGTCTCTCGTTACAGCACTCCTTGTCATCAAATTAGTTCCACCTCACACCAAGTATGATCACTAAAGAATAATGAAGATTTCTTGTCTAAAGCATGATTGGCTTTGCAGCATCAGCCTGCTGTCCGTCAACTTTGCCCAGGCATCCCCCTGTGCTGTTGATCTGCTGGATCAGCTCCTCATCACTGCTGTCGATGATCCCATCTGGGCCACATCTTGGTCCTTTCCTTTCCTTCTTCCTTGTGCCCTTTCTCCCTTCCCTCCCCTGAGAGATTGCTGCAGCTTTTCTCTTGTACTCTCTGAACTCCTCTATGAAGCAAGAACACTGGAGAGCTAGCAATAGGGGCACCAAATTGTCAAAGGGAATTGGCAAATCAATTCAGGCAATGATATCAGCAGATTAACTGGTTGCAATGCCATGTGCTCAACAGGCCACAGAAAAATCTTGGGGTTGGCTTAGAAAACATGGAATTTCAGATAATAACAACTTAGAAATTCTTTTTGTTTGTCTGAGGATTTTTTTAAGATTTTTGGCTTAGGATTTCCAGGCTGGACAATGACTTTTTTAGTAATGACTCCTGAGATTGTTTTGTCATACTTGTGTTACTCCAGGATTAGGGATTTTGAAATGATCACCAGCTATCCCATTTTTTTTAATAAAATTGTGACTCTTGGCAGCACATCTGGCAGCAGCAAGGTGAACTTGGAGAACACTGAACTAATTTTGCCTTTAGTGGATGAGGCTGCTGCTGTATTGCAGACTACAAGGTACTATAGGCAGCACCAGGCAAGGTCTCTGTTTCCCAGCAGAAAGTGCTACAGAACAACCCTGTCCCTTCAAAGACGCCCAAGCTGCAGCTTTCTTGCTGATGATTGTGTCATTAATTTTCCAGCCTCAACACGCTAACGAGCCATACTCGGCGTGCTGTGAACACCCTGTCCCAAGGAGCCCTCAGTCTGCTGCCTGGAGGGATGCAAGAATTTTGCAAGTTCTTTTGCTTCTTGTCAAGAATGCCCTTATATAACCCCAGCTGAGGGGAGACCAAACGTGCCAGCTGTGTGCTGCCCCTGACAAATAGCTCGAGGATGCTGCAAGCATGGTGTCCCCATCACCACTGTGGCTTACAGCAGGACAGACGCCTGGGAGCCCACGGGGCTATTTCAGGCTCAGGCTCTGTTGGGGAGCTGGTTAGATGCCATCCTAGAGCAGCCCTTCTCATCAGCTGTGTTTTCATTGCAAAGGGAAGACCTCTGCCCAGATTGTTTTGGCATCATCAGGGAAGGGAATATGATGGATGAGTGCTGAGGTTGGGGAGGGAATCACTGGCCCTGTGGCAAGGAAGGTGTGAGGAGGGCAGCCCCTGATCATGCTGTTCAGAGGCACTCTGCAGCCATCTGGGCCACTCCTTGCTAGAGACTGAAGAACTAAAAATTGCACTGTCCTTCCCCTGGTGTCTGTTAGTAATTAGCGTATACGGATTATAATCATGAGGACTGAGGCTCTTAGTGCTCTTTCTCCTGAATAAATGGCTGAGCAAAAGACAGTCTATTGCCTAAAGTAATTTAGCCTATGAATGATGGTTCATTAGCAGCCCACAGACTGTCCCTGCCTATAGTAGGGGATGTGTGGGCTCCTCCTACATTTGAGTTAACTCTTTCAGCCTCTCCTTCAATTGCCAAGGATTCGGTTTGCAGAGCGTTGGAGTTAAATGTGGTCGTGCCACAGTATTGCAATGGTCTTCTCCCTTCAGAGCCTCAAATAATGCAACAATATGCCCAAGAAACTGCCAACTTTTAACATACTGTCGAATGATGGATGGGGAGTAAAGGAAGCTATTATCAGTCGGGAGATGAGTCAGATATGAAAATAACACCTTTTTCTAGACAATATTATTACACTGAGGAAATGAAAAAGGCTCATTTTCTTTTGCAAAGGAACAGGCCTTAAGCGTTAGAAATGCGCATTGCAGAGCCTGTTGCTGTGTGAGGCAGTAGATAAGTGAGCAAACGCCATCCCACCTTTTGCATCTGTCCCTGCTGTGCCACGTTTTGGAGCCTGCGTGCTGGGCAGACGTTGCTGTGCTTCCAAGGAGGGGAAGCCTCTGTCTGAAAAGCAAGACTGTAGCCCAAGGTAATTTGGTGCTGGTGATAGAGGAGAGGAATAGAAAAGTAAGTTATTGGATTTAAGCTGTGTGCAGCCTTGTACACTCACAGAAACTCACACTGATCCTGAGGGGAATCCTGACACTCAGGGCCATACTGCTGTCATTTTAACAAAATCTGCTGTATGTTAACCAACCAGAACTTCAGAAGGAAAAATCGTCTTGGGTTTTTTTGAAGACAGTTTCCAAAGGGAGACAAGTATCTCAAGGGAAGTAAATCTATTCATCCTACTGACTTTGACTGGTATTTGTTTTCCAAATTCTCTTAAGAGATGTCTGCAAGAAAAGTGCTTTGTTTGTGTATGAATAGAACTACGCTATATTGACAACAGTCCTGTTTTGGATATAGCAGTGTCCATAAAGCTCAGATGGAGTTAGTATAATAAAAACAGCCTGACAACCATACTAGCCATTCACCTGGATAATTGTACCTTGGAGCAGCGAACAAGCCTGCTCATTCCTTTGCATAGCTTTAGTTCTTTCGGCCCATGTATTTGGCACAGTTGTTCTGCATCTGCTCCAGAAATGGGTTGGGATTGTGTGTTTCCAGTAAGACTTCCAGGGACTATCCATGAAGCTTATCGGCTGTTCTCTTCAGATACTTCTCTGCCTCCATGGCTCTCCAGAAGGAACACAGGAAAATGCAGCATTTGTGCATCATTAGCACAAATCCCAGAGCAGGAGGGACATACCAGCCTTTAGCCATTTCCTCTGTGCATCTGTTTGACCATGTTGGTTTTTTGCCCCATAGCCGGATGAGTTGACCAATGCCTTGGAGATCAGTAACATCGTCTTCACAAGCATGTTTGCCCTGGAGATGCTCCTGAAACTCCTTGCCTTTGGCCTCTTTGGCTACATCAAGAACCCATACAACATCTTTGACGGGATCATAGTTGTCATCAGGTCAGTGCCAGTTCTTTCTCCACTGTGGCTTTTCTGCCAAAGGCTCAGACCAGTTGGGGAGTAAGATGGGGAACAGGAATGGCGTGGCACGTGTTAAGCAAGGGCTTGCTGGCTATGATGTGCTATAATTATGCTGGTCTTTTGGATTCCTGTTGTTAAGAGGGCTGTCCAAAGTAAATGGGCCTGGCAGATGGAGAACAAAGTCTATTTACGCCACACATCTGGCACTGTGGTCAATTTTCCACTGAAGCGCAGAATAGCTGGTCCTGGGAAAGGAGTACTGTGTGTGTCCGTATCCCAGCAATGTGCCCTCCCGCTCCGAAATTCACACGTAACTTAGGCCAGAATAAGGCAAGCAAGAGGGTAAGAGAGGGCACTGTTCTGCTGTCCTCTCCCAGGGTAACACTGTCCCAGCCTAAACTGGGGATGTCACAGCATGTGTGTGAGAAGCTTGTGCAGCACCTCCCAGTGCTGGGGTTCTTTTTAGCAGTGCTGTTCACTGCGCCATCAGTAATGTGGGGTACAGAAGGCAAGGGAGACACAGAAGTGTAAACCAGGATAGTACTCTTGGCTTCAGCTGGCCCATCCCTTTGATTCAGAGAAGTGAGGAGTAATAGAGGCCCAGAACAAAGGCCAGTCTGTGGCCTGATCAAACCAACCCACCCTACAAACGTAAATCCATCTGGATGTTAGCTTGGTACAAAATTGTGATCCGCATTTTGTGGCTAGGCTTGTGAGTGATGAGGGATTGTAGTGATGCAGACTAGCAGGAGACATGCTGTGTTATGAAGAGCCACAGAAAGCAAGGGAATTAAAGAACTGAGAAACCAGCTATAACAGATACAGGCTGTGCATAAGCACGTGTGTCTGCACAACTGGGAAGTGAAGGTGTTCAGAAGCAAGAAAGTAGCAGGCAAATAAATTATCCCTTTAGGGCTTAAGTGGTGTGATATCCTGTAAGAAACCAGCCTGCTCAGAATTTTCAGAGTTATTACTGTGCAGTACTGCTGTTTATAGTTCTCCTTCTGGTGTTCCTGCAGTGTCTGGGAGATCATCGGCCAGTCAGACGGAGGCCTCTCTGTGCTACGAACTTTTCGCCTGCTCCGGGTGCTGAAACTGGTGCGTTTCATGCCCGCTCTTCGTCGACAGCTGGTGGTCCTGATGAAGACGATGGACAACGTAGCCACCTTCTGCATGTTGCTTATGCTCTTCATCTTTATCTTCAGGTACCAGAGACTGCAGTTCTTCTCTGATTAATTGTTCAGCTTGCTTAAGTAATATGTAGATTAGAATAACAATATGCTGCATTTCCTAGGCTGCCTACATGGTAAAAGTGCTCACAATAGACTGACAAGCAGACACTCAACAATTTACCACTTTTTAGCTTCGGTTTTTCATGCATTACCGTAATTCTGTAGATGAAGTATAAAAGCAGGCAACAATTGCTCTGGAGTACCTGAGAGGCTCGTTTAGCTGTGTCTCGGGAAGCTGTCAGTAACTGGACTCTACCAGTGTTGTATTTGAGATGGAGGTTGTACAGACTCCAAGACTTCTTGGAAACCAGTTGAATTAGGGAGCTGGAAATATAGTTTGTAATTTTCTAGACAAAGGAGATCCCTGGTTTTACTTCAGTGTAGACCATTGTAATGAAATGTGACACAGAAGAACCAAATGATGGGGTTTGATCAGCGATCATGTCAGTGGTGGAGCAGAGCCCTTCTGGGCAATACCACTGACACACAAAACACTGGGAATGGAAAAGGGTCTCAAAAACTATTGCAATCCTCCCTGCAATCATATTTGACACAATAATGTGTTTCTTCCATCTCCTTTTTTTCCCACACTAGCATTCTTGGCATGCATCTTTTTGGATGCAAGTTCAGCCTGAAAACTGATACAGGAGACACAGTTCCAGATAGAAAGAATTTTGATTCCTTACTTTGGGCCATTGTGACCGTATTTCAGGTAAGTTCTGGATCCTCTGGGAAGTTGTAATGCAGACCACCTGGGCAAGTTATTTCAGTTTTTAAAAAAAACAGAACTATTCCAGTAGATGTCAAATTTGGACTGGAATGGCACTGTAGAGTTGTTAGGGCAAAGTGATTGTGTTTCTGAGTTAGCTGGTCTCTATAAGCCCTGCTAGAGAAGTAGTCTACTCAAAATCATCACTGTGCATGTCTGTTGTTGGTAAAAGTAAAGTCTAACAAGGCCTGGAAATCCACCCTTATTTTTCTTTAATATAGTCAGTAAGACCAAGACCTACAGACTGCTGTCCATTCTGCTCCTGTTCTGTAGATCTGTGTCTCCTTACTTGCCTCTGCTGCCCCCAAAACACACTTTGCAAACATTTTTAATTAATTGAGAGTGACAAATGTTGTCACAAATCAGCACTGGAGGTACTGGGAAAGTCTTTATATAAAAAGTTGTGTTTCCTCTGCGGACAAGATCTGTTATGTGCTTGACATTACAGGCATATTCCACAATGGAGCAATAAGTTGCTATTCCCAGGACATTCTAAATATAAAGATTAGCCTTTTCTCTTTAAAAGCTTGGTCTTTAGAACCCACGTACAGCAAGTGGAGCACAATGTAAATAATGTTAAGCTAAGTTTCTAAATGTGGAGTAGGTATTCACCACAGTATCATTCAAGGTAGAAACCAGTCTTCATTGTGAAGAATGTAACTTCTTGCAAAGTTTTCCGTCTTACAAAGGAGCAAGGACAAATCTACATTAGTCTTACAGGCTCACATTTTTCTTTTACCAACATAAATACAGGTTTCTGCATTTATTCTAACAGTCCCTTGGGAAACAGTTGGCATAGAGCATTAGAGCTCAGTCCTACATCCCGTGAAGGTTAACGAGTGGCATGACTCAGTGCAGCTGCCTGCATTCCTATCCCCGAAGCTACCTCATTTTTAGGAAGGTTAGAGGCTGTTTTCATTGTGAGCATGAATTAATGTGGAACATGAATCTGTCATCCATTTTTCTTAGGCCCCAGGAGTTTTGAGCTCCGGGAAAGCTAGGAGAATGGAATCCCTGAGGAAGGTCCCTTGGAGCAAGGCTTTGCAAAGATGGTATTTTTTTTGCCCAGCTTGTCAGTGCTTTTACCTAATGGAAACCACTTTGCTTCCCTGAGTTTCCTGAGCCACCCAGTGTCATTTATCTCATCAAACATCATGTCCCTTACCCTTTCCTTCAGCTCCAGATGCCTTATAAAGAGCAGCCCGAAAGGAGACAACAGCTCTGGCCTCAGGTCTGTTATCTTCTGATGGTTATTAAAGGAGGCAAGACTGCCACCAAATAATGGGACTCGTACCAGCACATCCTTCCTGTTACCATATCTAGGACCTGAACTAGTCAGCTCTATGGGCAGTGGTGTGCTAGATCTTCCTGCGGAAGGGAGAGGTTTGGCTGTTTTGCTGTCTCGTCTCATGAAACCTGCTAATGATTATGCTGAGAAAAGGTCAAAAAGAGAGGAAGAAATGGATGAGTCGGTATTTGAAAGCAGCTGCTGAGTGTGAGAGGGGTGGAGTAATTAGAGAGTCTTCCCTTTCACTTCTCTGCAGATCCTCACTCAAGAGGACTGGAACGTGGTCCTGTACAATGGGATGGCATCCACATCCTCATGGGCAGCACTCTACTTTGTGGCCCTGATGACCTTCGGCAATTATGTGCTCTTCAACCTTCTTGTTGCCATTTTGGTAGAAGGCTTCCAGGCAGAGGTAAGAGGTCTGAGCAGAGGGAGGGAGAAAACTGAGAAGCATGTGTAGGCAAGAGTGCAGAGATGAACCCATGTCAATGCAAACATCTAGCCATGCAAGCAGCCCTAAATTTAAACCTACGGAGTGTAGATTAGCTAGGTTGGGCACATGAAGCTCTCATGAAACTATTTTTGCAAATAAGGCCCATGGGACTTGGGAGACCAACACTTCGGCTGATCTGCTACAGCGTCTTTTGTGTGACCTAGAGGAAATAATTTAGGATTAATTCAGCTCACCAAATCTCCCTGTGTTTTGTGTTTCTTTATGGTGTGCCTCAGGCCTTCAATGTATCTAGCCAGCGCTAGTCATGGGGACCAGGCAGGATGTGAACTGGCTCTCAGTCCAGGCCTTTCCTTGTGACTCTGTCCCTTACATGTTATTTGAGGCTAGTAGCACAGCTGTTCAAAAGCTGTGTTGCAAGGTTACAAACATTACATTTTGAGATACATAGGATGAAGTATGACATACAATTGGTAAAGAGATTTTTACCTACACCTGAAAATAATGTCTGTATCAGGTCAATGAGCAGGGAATTTAGATAAACTGCAGGCATCTCATCTGGACTCACATGGAAAGGATTAGAGAAATTATTTTTTTTCTCAGTCAGAAGTGATATGCCATGTCCTGATCTGAACTAGGCAGGAACCTTAGCAGCTGTGCAGGCAATCCTGTGCCACATGATCCAGAGCAGCAGGCCATACTGGTGTGAGTGGGGAGCCCCTGCAGTCTCCTAAGTTTTCCTCTCCACTAGCAAGTCGACTCCAGATCTACTTTCAGCATTCTGAGAGAATGAAACGAGCCATCCCCTGCCCTATCCCACTCTTCTTCGTCTTCCATTCAGATCACAGCAAGTCCATTTGGGGGGTATTTCAAGTGAGGATGATCTGTTTTGTTTATAAATAAAATGATGCATGCACACATATATCATCCAGGAAAAAGAATTACTTTTTTCAAATTCCTAGTGCAAATGGAAATGATTTTGAGACTTACCGAAAATCATCCAGTCCCAGTTAAAGCTAAGAATAGTGGCACTGAAAGGGCTTACATTGTGCTTTGGGATATTTTAATTATTACTTTTTTATTTCTGCAACCATCAAGAAGGGAAAGTTTTCTTAGTGCTAGATTGGCTTCAGAGGCACACAGACTCGGAAAGAAAATGAGAAAATGGCTTCAGTTTTCACTGCCTTACCTCCCAAGGGAAAGAGGAGAAAGAAATAATTTTTACAGGATTTTTTTTTTCACTTTTCATTTTTTCCCCAGAAATGGTATCATGCTCTCAGTTGCTGTGTTTAGATCACACTTAGACAAACCTTCACTGACCATGGAATATAACTGAAATATTCATGGACTAAAAATTCCTTTCGCTTAAGCCAGCACAGCCACATTTATGTATTTCAAGGATGCCTGCATAGATTCATTATTAAAACATCCCTCCCAGCTTCCTCACAGCACTAGCAGAGGCAAATTAATTGAAACAACAGGAGCCAAACCCCAGTCTGGAAAAAAACAACCCTGAGCTACGTCGCTCAGGGCTATTTCATGGATGCTGGGGGTGGTGAGTGCCACCTGCACACACAGAAAAGACAGCAGTCCAGCTCACCGTTTTCAAAATGAACAGCTCTGCACTGCATTAGTAAGCATTTTAAAGTCTTCAATAATGTGGTCCATGCCCTGAAGATCCAGCATAGCTGACCGATAAGAGCAAGAAGGTTTTCTTCAAGAACAAGCCTGCACTCCATGTGTCAGTGACTGGCGTTCATGCTGACACTGTTTATTTCCAAATTTGTGTAGTTTTCTCAGTGTCACCAGTCTCACCATATCCTGGCTTTGCTCTGGATACTATAACACCTTTGCCATATTCCTGTTCCAGTGCAACCTGTTGCAGATGGAGGTGGACATTTTAGCCACTAATCTAAGACCAAAGCAAAGGAATTGCTGGTATTTCTACAGGCTCTGCAGTAACTACTGTCTTCCAACCCAGAAGGGCATCTCCTCTAGGAGAGCTGTAGCTGTATTCAGGGTGGTTATGCTGGACCTCAATTCTGCTAGAAAACAACACAGGCCATAACAGACTAAAGTCTGTGCTAAAGTAATAGATTTTCCTGAACTGAATGCAGAAGCAACTGTTGACCATATGGCAGCTCAGAGTGTTCAGTGACCAGACGTGTCCGATATCCTCAGATGCCACCAATCGGCAAATCTGGCTCGTGCCAGGGAGACCCAAACGGTTGATAACCGACATGCGTGACCTGACTGACTGGAACTTGCTCGTGCTCAAGCAGTCTTGCATTTAGGCGCAGAGAGCCCTTGTACAGCAGTTCATTCCTGATTGCTTTAAAGCAGAACAAAGCTTTGTCCACTCAGCAACCTGGCAGCTTGCAAGTATCTTTGTGCGGTGCAGATCCCATTCCTTACCTGCCCTCTGGAAGGTTGAATCACCTGCTAATGTGAAGCCAGAAATGGGCAGCCTCATGCAATACTCTCCAAGGGTGTGATTACAGACCTTGCCAAGTGGCTGTCGCTCTCTGGCTCAGGCTTAATGGCTCCTTTTGGAGCTGTTATGGACCATGATTTAAATGTGTGCAAGGAGTAGTTTTCAGAACTTGTATTATTCACTCAGTGCTGCCTCAGAAAAGGCTAGCAACCACAGGCATGACATTTGCAGGGCATGTTGTGCTCTGCACTCCTATTTATTAGAAACCCTGATATTAAGCCTATGGGCTTGTCAGTTGTCTCATAGTGAGCTATTAGCTGTGCTACAGAAAACCCTTTTGAGGGCTGTATTTTAGCTACCAGGGCTCAGTTCAGGTCTTGCACTTATAAATGTGTAACTTAGTTCTGGTTGCAAACCAAAGACGTTTACAATCTCCTTGGACAACTCCCAGGAAGAAGTATCAGTGGAGCTGGGGTTTCTTTTGTCATCTCTGGTTCTGTTGGAATGTTGGGAATATGGCAGAAATTCTTGCTTTGGTCTTTTAGACTTTGCCTTCTTACAGAGTGATGCTCTTAGCAGTTATAGATGACACTGCACTTCTCCCTTTGCTCAGTTGTTTCTTTTACTTCGATGGAGAGTGACTCCTGGGAGACTTGTGCAGCTAAGAGGGTGCACATCAGAGCTGCTCTAAGCCCTGAGCTATCAGTTGGTGATTCAGCAAGAACACTAAAAGTCGCACTGTGTATCGCAGTACAAAGTCTCCGCTTGATCTCAGGTTCTGATCTGCCTGTGGAGCAAGTTTGGCAGGAGTATCCCTAGAAGAGAATAAGCTTAAATGGCCACAAAACCATTTTTAGTACATTTGAGTTTAGGATAACAAACAAGACTTCAAACAGGAGTGCAATTGCATATTTGTCCTTACATTGTTCCCATGTCATTTTGAAATCTACCCGAGAGCTGCTCTGGAAAAGCAGACAAACCTTCCTAAATTATGCAGATCTTTCATCTACTCTGCACTAGTGCTTCTGCTCCAAAACAGAGAAGATGAATAAAGGAGCTTAAGCCTTTCAGTCATCCTGTCTCTTTGGCTGCACCAGTTAGCGATACATCACAGATGAAATTAAGTTCACTGCCACTTCACCACCACGTCTCTAGAAACCATGGTGATTGTTCAGGCATCAGTTAAGGAACTGTGCTCCTTTTTCTGGGATCAGCTGCTTTAATCCAACCATTTGCTATCAATTTGCACAGGTTTTTTGCAGTCTTGATGGATCAAACCAGTCATGCTGGCAGCAGCCTGCTGGAATTTCTCCTCTCTGCAGACCTCACCCAGCAGAGGAGAGAGAGGTCTTCTGTCCCAGGCTTGTACATTATTTAGGCTGATCATTTTTGGTAGCAGAGGCAGATACATATGAAAGGGAAAAATAACTGAACTTCCAGGAGGAAAGCCAGTCTGAGGGTGGTTGGCTCTTCTCTGTCCTGAGATGATGCTGTGCTGCCAGGCAAGCTAGCCACATTCCTTCTGCCTCAGCTTCAATATTGCCAGGAGATTTCCCAATACAATCTCGATTACCAGCTAGCATGAAGAAAGCAAATCAGAACTGGGTTTTCAGATCTAAGTCAAATTTACAGTGCTGTCAAATAAAGAAGAAAAACCCTTCGACATCCTTTGACATTAAAACCTAAGTGCTTTCAGCTGGTATCATGGAGAGTGCAAATATGGAACCTCACAATACCAATTTTTCTTAGCCACTCCTCTGATTACAGCTGCACTTTCATGTTCTCCCCTGGGATACACTGTTCAGCGAGGCTGGGTGCAGTGTAGGAAACATCATGATGGCATTGCAGGAACAGTAGTCGCAATCACAATATCTTTTCTGTCCAAGTAGGAAAATGAATCAAAACAAGGACTTACCTGGGCTCATTCCCCGGGGCAGTGTCAAAGGGAATTCAGCATTCTGCCCTCCTAGTTCTTGGGGCCACACTTAAACTAACCGTGGGGAGCTGAGGTCTCTCTGAGCTGCTAAGTAATACAAATGGCTTTTGTGCTAAAGTTTAGATTAATTGGGTCTGTTAATGATCCTTCTCCTCTCTGCAGGGTGATGCCAATAGGTCAGACACAGATGAGGACAAGACATCAGCCAACTTCGATGATGATTTTGAGAAGCTAAAAGACCTCCGAGCAACAGGTAGGATTTTGTCTCTAAGTTTTCCCAGGACACTTGAGAGCTACAACTCTGCTTCTGCAGTCATCTTTTTGTAGAAACTTATGGGGGAAAGTGGAAGAATCAGTTTTATTTGGCAACTAATCTGATAGGTATCTTAACAGATCAGCTATGCAAAAAGTGCTGGGAAAGCTAAATGAGCACTGATATTTCCTTTAAACAGATGTTTTTTCTAATTTAAACTATACCAGAATATTTAGATATGTCTCATCATTTCTTATGTATCATTACCACAGAATGGTTTGCTGACAGCAGTATTCTCACACTACTTCTCAGCAGCTTTTCACATCAATCATGTTCTCATCTGTTCTTTTTGGTTTCTCACACAAATGCATTTATGTGAGGTCTGATTGATGGAAATGTTGCTGCTCATTTGTGTTACAGGAGGGTCTGGCAATTGATTTGAGGTAAGGCCACATTGTACTAGTGTACAGTAAACATGGAATAGTAGGTGACAGCCTTCACTCTGTAGAGTCTGCAACCAGACAGGGAACAAGAGGGGATCACACATTTTAACAGTGTGACTAGCATGATGGCGAACAGGAGCAGGTTTAGCTCCTCTGTACTTTGATTATCAGCTTGTGCTCTTGTTAGGGTTACTTTAAATGCTTCTAAACCAGGATTTGTTTCAGCTAAGGAAATGGTATTGATTGTGGTGAGCAGATGGAATTCAGCTGAGGAAAGGGCAGAAATAATTTGTTGGGGAAGCTGAGAGAGAGCTGTGTCACAGCAAGGTGATGGGCTGCTCAGTCTGCAGATGAAGCAACAAATTCCAGACACCGAGCGATCAAATGAATGTCCAATGCAAATAGTTGGCAAGGAATGCACAGCACCAACTAACACACAGCACCAACTATACAGCAGCCTTGCACCAGCTATTTGCTGAGCAGCTTCAAATAGAAGAGTTCTAGGGGAAAGAAATATTGTCACCGCTTCTCGGGTTATACACGAACAGAAAACAAGGCTAAACTTGCCATCAAAGTCCATGATTAAATGTGTGTCTCCATAAGCCTCATAGGTGCCAACCGGCAACTAAACAGCATAAAGACATTAACAATTCTATTACAGTGCCATTGGTCTGTAAACAGATACACTGGCAAGAGGAATGTGTATTGCAGATTATCAAATTTCGAGCTGGATCTTCCACCCCTCAAAGTGAATGCCAGTGTTCCCATGGACTCCTGTGGTGCAGATCAGGTACTTGTGCACAAGCCAGCATCTAAACAGATGATACAATAGAAGCACACCGCATTACAGAAGCAGCCAGTGGAAGAAAAATAGCAGGGGTAATGCACTCGCTTGGATTTCTCACTACAGATTTGTACTTCTTTCCTGCTGGTCACAGATGCTCCCATACTTTCCCCTCCTTAAGACTAATTCTGCAGTTATTAAACCAGAACCCACTAAGCCAAATACAACAGAAGTTAGTTCAACTTTAGCTTTGTGTTTGAAATTAGGCTTTTGGTTTTAAATATTACAGCACTCCATAGGGCTAGATGTGTTATGTCTGGTTTGTCTTCAGTGTGAATAGTTTTTTTCCGGTCTGTACTTGCCATATAGCTGAAATAGATGCTTTCTGCAATTACCACAGGGATGTGCCATTAGATTTCTCTGTTACAAGAGGTTTACTCTTCTAAAATGTGTAAAAGCAACTTCCATTTCCTATCCCCTGACAGGTGACTAAAGACAATGACTAACGTTTTCGTAGCGCCTTCCCCATGAAGGAACTTTGAGCACATCAGAACTGCATAAAAAATCTCTGTGCGAGACAAGGAGAAGAGATTAACTCCCTAGGGGGAATTTAGCCAGTCCTCAATGTCTTTTCCCTGAAAACTCTCCCAGTCCCCCAAAACTTGCACTCTCTAAATCCCAAGAAACAGTGAGAAAGAAGCTTCCTTTGGAGAGCAATGAGTTCCAAGTCCAGGCAGGGCTGAAGGTCTCTTAAAAGGTTGTGACATTTGCCTTTCAACATGGTGGGAGAGATCTTATTGCCTACAACATTTCATCTCCATTTGGCAGAGTTCCTGGAAGACCCAAAGGGCAATGACCATTTTGAAGAGTGATTTCTGTAGCTGTAGCTGAGCGTTCACCTTGTATTCTCTCTCCCCTTCTCTCCAGAGATGAAGATGTACTCGCTTGCCGTCACCCCAAATGGACACCTGGAGGGCAGGGGAAGCATGCCACCTCCTATAATCATGCGCACTGCTGCCACACCGATGCCCACACCGAAGTGTTCCCCACACATGGATTCAGTGCACACTTTTGTGGACTCAAGGAGAGGGAGTAATGCTTCGCTAGATCCCTTGAGCTATGATCAGAAGTCCTTGGTAGGTTCCTATTGCTAGCAACTCTCCCTCAAGTGCCTGCAAGCAAGTGTGTGGGTGTGTGCACGCAGACATTGCTGGAAAACAAAAAGGAGGTTGATAGAGGTGAGAAGTATGTGGAAAGGCAGGAGGAGAACAGAGACAAGAGGGAGAAATGAATCGTGTGCTATGCTGGGGCAGAACAGTGACAATGTAACAGTCAAGGACAGTGACTATATGAAGAGGTGAGACAGGGATGTACTGGGATTCAGTGTTTTTCTGCCCATTATCTGATTGGAAGTCCATGCCACCTTTCTGGAGAGACACAACCTGAGACAAGTTGTAAATTCTTGCAGTTATTCCAGCAAACCCCTCTGAGGAGAAGCAGGCAACTTCTGCCAACCACACTGGCCATTTTGTGGTCTCTTGGAGAAGCTATCAGGTGTTCCAGTGAGGGTGAGGTCTGCTTCCCCCCACAGTGACCTTGAACCCACCTTGTATCAAGGGAAATTAAGCATTTGACCTTACCAACACAGCAGCTGAGCTCCAGTTACAGTACAGCAGCCCCATCAGAGGGGAAACAGGAAACAAGGTATAAGCTGACCAGTTGCCACCAGGCACAGCTCACGGAGCAGAGTTCTGGCTGGAGCTGACTGCTTTGGCAGTGATTGCATTTTGCCTGCTACAGGGGAGCGGGAGGGTGGCTCTATGAAAACAGAGGGAGCAGAGTTAATAGACAAAGTGGATTTCTGCTGCTGCTTATCTCTCCCGTTCCTCTGCTCTGTAACTGCAATATCATGTTCAAATCAAGGCGGCGGACTGTGAAGGCACTTCACACAGAGACAGAGGCACTATCCCCTTTGGTAAGCTGCTTAGTCAAGGTAGTGCTTTTGAAAAGAAAATAGAGATGACTGTTGTTTGCCTGGGGGTTTCATAGGATTGTGAGTTGCTGGAGAGGGTTGTTCATCATTTGAATCCTTTCTCTGAGACCACATCAGTGCCACTAGCCAAGGGAAGATGAAGCAGTCAGAGAAGAGCTGGCCAACACCGAGAGGGAGGAGGAAGGAAAAGGTTGCCTCGTTTTGTGCTGGGAGGAAGCCATGGAGGGAAAAAGAGTTTTCCTTCTAGCTTTTCTGCTCTGACCTGAAGCGCTCTCATCCTGGCAACCACCTACCAGCCACAGTGCACTGACAGACTGATCAGTGCCAGAAATTTGCTGTAAGAGAAACATTCATTCACCTCCTTATGCAGCAAATTGAAGAGAAAGTAATGCAAATAGGGGCACAATTTCTAACAGACACTTGGGTGACTCAGTTGCCAGAGCTCCTTTGGAAGCCAGGGAAGTTGTGTGCTGAAAACACTTGAACATAAGAAGAGAAAATGCCACTTCAGCAATAGTGCTTGGGTTCGGTTTTTATGCACAATTAATGTTGCCGGGACAGTAGGAAGGCAATGCAGAACAGGGGATGGGTGGCTGTGCTGCAGGTGTGGTTCAAAGAGTACCTTCAGTGTGGGCTTAGCTGGGTGCTTGGCTCCCATCTCCAGCCATTGGCATGATGAAATTGGAGCAGTGAGGAAAGCTGGAAGGGGAAGAGAGAACTTGCAACATGAGGGGTCTTCCAGTCTGGGTAAAATGCCATATCCTTTGGCTTCCTCCTGCAAACAAATTCTTAAATATCTTTTTCTGCTCTCAGTCCAGCCTCCGCAGTTCCCCTTGCACCAACTGGGGCACCAGCAGCAACTGGGGAAGCCGACGCTCAAGCTGGAATAGCCTGGGCAGAGCCCCAAGCCTCAAGAAGAAGAACCAGTCAGGAGAAAGAGAGTCCTTGCTCTCTGGGGAGGGGAAAGGCAGCACAGACGACGACTCTGATGATGCCAAGTCCAGCACAATCAGTAGGCCCTCCCTGCACCGCCGGGCAGAGTCCCTGGACTACCGCAGCACCCTGGACCTGCCTGAGCTGCTCCAGGTGCCCACCATGCGCCACTCGCTCAGTGTCAGCCCCATGGCCGTTCTGCCTGCTGAGTACCAAGACTGCAACGGCAAGATGGTTCACGTCCCAAACGAGTTCTTCCTGCATGTCGACGGGCACAAGGAGGATTCTGGGGACTATGAGGATGACATGGAGGATGTGAGTTGACGGGGAAATCAGGTGTTCATGCGTTAAGTGGCTTTTCCACTCCAAGCAGGCTGATTAAAAATCAGCTTGGAAAGGTGTTACTGCCTAATGGCTGATGTAGACAACATGAATCCAGATCCAAGGGATGGGCCTCCACTTCCTAAAAGGTTTTTCTTTTTTGGCTAATGGGTTGGGCTGTTACATTGCAGTGGTCTCTTAGAAGGTAAAACTGCAGGGGGATGTGTATGCGTTTGCCTAGGTTTTTGGACTGATTGAGATTGTCCCACTTGCCCAGGATGCCTGCAAAAATGAGCTGTAGGCACAACTAGCTAATGTCTTTGCTCACAAGAGCTGTTTGGCATCTTGAAGGCTTGAAAGTCTAGAAGTAATGTTTTCTATTTAACGTTTTGGTTGTTTGAGGCCTTTTTGGTTTTGGCACAACTTTGGATCTCAAAATGGTACCTGCCTAGAGGTCTTGCCTTGTCATGTTCATATCTCACCATGTGCAGCCCCTTTCTCCCACCCCTTTCCTCATTGTTTTGTTGGATAAAAGTGACAGTGCTGGCCACGGCTCTGTCCCAAAAGTCACGACTGCCTACAGGTGCTATGAAATGCCATGTACTGCCCCCTTTCACAAAAGGACTGTGAAAGTTGAAGAGGCAGGAAAATAAAAGAGGAAGAAAAGGTGTTTCTTCTTTTCTATCCAGAGTTACTGCTACCGGATTCGAAAAGTCCTGGAGCCCTACAAACCACAGTGGTGCAAGACTCACGAAGACTGGTCCCTCTACTTGTTTTCCCCGCAGAATCGGTAAGAAATCCCAGTGAAATGCCAGTCCACCAGGTTTTTGTGATAATGGAATACTGCATTTCTAGCTAGCCTTCCCTTGAGAAAAATCCCTCTCTGATGCAGAAGCACTGAGAGTTTTAGAAATCAAATTCCTGATTTTTAGGTAACTCTTTCATTGCATGTGGGCAGATTTGTTGCATGTTTCACTCCATGCCTGCCTATGAAGTGTAGTTTAACCAGCATTAATAGCTGTTATTACATCTTGTTTACTGCACTGATAATAACAGCTGAAGCTTGTGGAGACACTAGCTCACCACCTGGACTGCTGCTGGTGGCAGAGCTGCTGAAGGTTTTCAGGGATGGGACATTCAGGTGGGAGTCTCTTGCTGACTTAAACATCTGAAGGACATTTTTCTCCCCACCGTTTCTTCAGGTTCCGAGTGATGTGCCAGAAGGTCATTGCCCACAAAATGTTTGATCATGTGGTGCTGGTCTTCATATTTCTCAACTGCATCACTATAGCACTGGAGCGACCAGACATAGACCCACACAGCACCGTGAGTACCTGAGTCGTTTTCTTCCTTGATCCAGCATCCAGATCTTAGTCTTGCCAGGGAAAGACCCTGCAAGATGAAAAATGTTTGTTTTCTAGCATCTTTAAGTAACTTGCCTCTTTTTGTTGTTTTGCATTTTACAGGAAAGGATATTCCTAAGTGTTTCTAATTATATCTTCACTGCAATCTTTGTGGCTGAAATGATGGTTAAGGTAATTACATCTTCATCCCATGGCCCATAGTGAGGCCTAGCAAAAAACAAAACATGGCAAAGTTATGATCTGGGTGAAGATTTAAATGTCTCTCTTCTCCTGGCTGTAGGTGGTAGCTCTTGGCTTTTTCTCTGGGGAGAACACCTATCTGCAGAGCAGCTGGAATGTCCTGGATGGAGTCTTGGTCTTTGTATCTATCATTGACATTATTGTCTCCATGGCGTCAGCAGGCGGAGCCAAGATCCTGGGTGTCCTTCGTGTTTTGAGACTTCTGCGGACCTTGAGACCTCTCCGGTATGTTCACCGACAGGGTGGCTGTGTTGATAGATCAAAGAGTTTGAAAACATGCACATGATCTGTCAAGGTCTTGCTTAGTAACACAAAAAGCTGAAACACAGTATGGGTAGAAGCATCTTTGGGGACCTCTTAACTAGTGAAACTGTTTGAAAACAGTGAAATGAGTTGTAATGTAATTCATCTTCTCCAGCATGGAAAAGAGCGGATGGAGTTTGGAGTGAGAGGTGTTGTCATACTCAGGCAGTTAGTGCAGTGAATGCCTCCTCCACACTGCATTTTTATCACTGTTTTACAAATCAGTCTGGCTCCTTGTTAAACTGCACAACCTCACAGTCATTCCCAAGCAAAGAGGTCGTGTTGGCTGGGAGAGAATTTGTGATTGAACAGGTGCTGACATGAATTTGATAAGCTCCAGCATCTATACCTGCTCTCCCGTGCCTGCATATCTAACATTACCGCAGAACAATTTAGCTAGCCAGAGGAAGGTGAGATGCTTTCAGTATTTCAGAAAAGGAATAAAGAGAATTAGTATTTTTTTTACAATTATGCAATAACAAAGGGTGTTAATGCTTGGGGGATTTTTACCAACTTGCAGCTCCTATTCTATTTCCATCCTGCTTGGCAAGAAACACAAGCCTTTTTTTCGTGACATTTCAGGGGAAATAAGATAGGCACCTCTAGAGACCTGTAGGCTTTCTGATTAAAAGCTACTTGCTTGTGAGAGTAATAAGAAGAGGCAATCATGTTAAGGCCCATGACCACAACAGCAACAGCTATTTGCTGCTGTGTATTTCCTTAGTGACAGGTAACTTTGCAAGTGTTTCTGTCGTTTCTCTTGCTCCCACGCTCTGTTCTGCTGGTGGCTTCAGGGTCTCCTTGCAGTGCTGCCTCACCAGGAGCCACTCTGGGTCACCCGGGACAAGCCTTGGCCTGGCTTTTGGGGCACTTAGCACACATAACTAGGAACAGGAATCAGGGCACGGGCAGTTCGTAAGTAAATGTAAAAGGAAAAAAGGAAATTGGTCTTGGAGAATAACTAGGCCAGATCCTATTAATAGAGAGGAATTCATCACCTCTCACGACAGCTCCACTTATCACAGCCTCTTCTGGGATTACTCCAGGGACCATTCCTAACACTTTGTAGGTGCAGTTCAGACTGCCACATCATTTGCTGCCAAACAAGACCCTATTTGAAATGCTTTGTCCCTGCAGTGCACCACTCTCCTCTTTTCTGTCTGACAGGCATGAAAGCATCATTAACTGTGCAAGCTGATGCCACCTGCAAGGACTCATACCCTCTCCCCTCTGCAGGCCCTCCTGAAAAAAAAACTTTTATGTTCTTCAGTCAAAACACCCACCTTCCCAGGAAAGCTTGCTTCAGCTAGTTACATTTATGTGTGCAAACACATTTTTTAGACACCCATGGGAGAGCCATTCTCCAGGCACTCATACAGGAAAGCAAAACACTTGTTCTCCGTAATACCCAAAACATGCTTCAGGCCGTGCTCAGAGCATGCCTGGCCTCTCATTGCCTCGCAGCAGGCAAGCAAGCTGCTCTTTAATGGGTGACCCTTTGGCTGTGGAGCTGTTGATCACATGTTCCTGTTAGTTAAGAGTCAGTTCAGGAACTAATTAGGGAACAAATTGAAACTACTTTGAAAAGTTATGATGGGGCCCAGGCCAGTAGGGCAGGTGAGCACTTATGCCTGTAGAAAGAAGACAAGACACACTCTGTAGTACCACCGTGAAGCTGTTCACACATGTTGCGTTAGGAAGCAGGCTCCTGCCTGGTGTGTGCCCCTCTGCTTGGACCAGAGAGACCTCAGAGGTGATTAGCTCTCTTGAGTAAGGTACAAATAGCCCTGCAGCAGGCACCTCTGTGATATTCTGCTCATAGAGAGTATTCCCTCCTCACTGTTACTAGTAAGCAGTTTCCCAACACCCTGCTGACAGGGTGTCTTACACTTTTTTATTTTCATCTAATGTGACCGTGAATGTTCTGGTTGTCCAAATAAGTCACTAATTGTCTCTGAATTCTGCCTGCAGGTAGAGGAGGGTTGTGTTAGCTCTACTGCAGCCCAAGCAGAGGAGGAGAAGCAACCATACAATAACAGGGCATGCATAAAAATTAAAAGCTTTATCATTTTGCCATTTTTTTCCAGAGTCATCAGTAGAGCCCCAGGTCTGAAACTGGTGGTGGAAACCTTGATCTCCTCCTTGAGGCCTATTGGGAATATTGTTCTCATCTGCTGCGCTTTCTTCATTATCTTTGGGATTTTAGGGGTCCAGGTAGAGTATTTCCTCCACCGTGGCCATCTGTAAGTGACTGCTGCAAAAGAGAAGTTGTTTTCTTTGCCATCTGGGGTTAAGGTGGAAGTAATGAGTTTAAATCTCTCCAAAGCAAGATTTCAGTTAGGTGTTAGGAAATAAGAGACAGGGCCTAGAAGAAATGCTCTGGGATGGGCTTGGCATCTGCTCATTGGAAGGTTCTCGGGATTAGAAGAGCAGTCCTCCCTGATGAACAACACAGCACCAGCTAATCCTGCCTGAAGGTAGGGGAAGGAAAAGACAGATTCCCAAGATCCTTCCCAGCATAGTGTGCTACAATATATATAATATCTTTTCCTTGGAAGGGACGTTGTCATCTTCCCAACAAGGCAGGACTGGCCTCCAAGATCACCTTCTGTCTGAGGCAATACACAACAATGTCTCAGGGCCTAATGTTCCACAAGAGGTGTCTTCCTGCCACGTCTGTTAACATAGGTATTTAAGCTGGAAGGAAAGGAAATGAATTTGAAATTGGCAAAGAACTCTACTAGGGGAAAGAAAAATAGATCCTGGGACAGACTTTTCAAAACTACTACTTTTTTTTTTTTTTTTTGCTTCTCAAATACAGCTTTTTAAAGGCAAGTTCTACTACTGTGATGGTCCTGATGTAAAAAACATCACTACAAAGACTGACTGCACTAACGCACGCTACAAATGGGTTCGGCGGAAGTACAATTTTGACAATCTGGGACAGGTAAAGTCCTCATTTGCAGGGATTTTCTGTACCACTTTTTAATGGATGAGCACTTAAAATGTATTCCTTAAGCAGGGTGTGGAACTTCCACCACAGGAAGTTTTCAAGAATGACACAGGCACTCATCTATCAGAAGCAACCCTAGCTGGGTAAAAATGGATCAGGTCACCTCTTGAGCTCTTGCAGCCAGATTTCCTAGGGTTATACAATTCCTTGTTTATAGGAGTGTTGTCTTAAAGCCACTGCTTCAGCATACTGTCCCTCATGTGTGGACCTCAGCTGCCACTTTAGTCTCTTGACATCTAGCTGTTATGTTTTCAAATGAAAAAAAATAAGATAATTTATATTGGCTGAAAAGCGAGACAGCCCACAGTAGGAGCAGGGATATATTACTGCTTTTTAAAACCCCATACCATTGGGCCAGCCTGCGATATTGATTTTTAATCATGCTTTGGTGACCAGAAACCCTGCTGTGTCTGAGGAAAAGTCAGCTTATATGCGAGGGAAAAGGAGCATTAATGACTGTAGTTTGCTCACTTTTAAGCTAGATATGGAAACAGGTAAAAGCGAGCCACAACAAGTTGTAATTCTCCACCAGCTCCAGGCCAGTTGATGTGTTATGAGTTGTGGGCTGGTTTTGCTGAGAAGTGTCTGTTGTTAGTTTCTTTTCTGGGGACTAAAATGCAAGGCCAATCTTTTCTGTTTGTTTGTTTGTTCGTCTGTTTTCTTACAGGCCCTCATGTCCTTGTTTGTCCTTTCCTCCAAAGATGGCTGGGTGAACATCATGTACGATGGTTTGGATGCTGTGGGTATTGACCAACAGGTAAATGTACTGCAGAGTCCAGACCTGTTGCTCTCAGAAGTCTCGTGCCTGGGTGACGTGTTTTTCACGTCCCAGGAAGAAGCAGCACTATAGGACTGTCCTGAGGTCTTGCCTGCCCATTGGGCTGCCCAGGTCTTCCATTCTCCACTGAGTAGCTTTTACAGTGGCTGTGCCCTGTAGTATACAAACAAGCACTGATGGAATTTTTAATTAGAATGATGTTACTTGAGGAGGACCGCACGTGCCATAGCACCGCGGCTTCGTGAAAGGTATGATGAATAAGAGCAAACTTCCACAATGTGGGAAACAACCAGGAATGTTGTGAAAGAGACATTGTTAAGTTTGTGTGTTATGTAGCATTTGCAAAGCAAAGTCAAGAGTCTTAGATGACTAAGTACGCCATCAGAGCTACAGTAAGGTAGCTTAACTTTGTACTTACTTTGTACTTAATTTTCCCTTGCTTCTGAAGATCTTGTTACAACTGAGAAACATTAACCATGAGCCCACATCTCAAAAAAAGTAATCTGGACCCTACCTTTAACTAAAATGATCTTGCAGGTGTGATGATGCACATCCACTGAGACTTATCTTAAGCTGTATGAAATAAATGCCAAAATTATTAAATCCTGTAAGCCAACTTGCAGAGGCTAGGACAGGTTTTACAACAAAAGTAAAATTTTAGTCGGTGAGAAAGTGAATGAGAGGAAACTGTTTTGGGAAAAACCTTTTAACTCCTCCCAGTCCTCTCCTCCTCCCCACAAAAGGGTACTGTGCTGTCTTGTTGCTACAGAGTGCCCAACATCTTGACTTATACACATCTTGCCTATGTCTCGTCTCTCTTGTTTTTTAATTCCCCACGTCACCAGCCCATCCAGAACCATAACCCTTGGATGCTTCTCTACTTCATCTCCTTCCTGCTCATCGTCAGCTTCTTCGTGCTCAACATGTTTGTGGGTGTGGTGGTGGAGAACTTTCATAAGTGCCGACAGCACCAGGAGGCAGAGGAGGCCCGACGTCGGGAGGAGAAGCGGCTGAGACGCTTGGAGAAAAAGCGCAGGAGTAAGGAGATATACCTGTCTGGTCGGTAGACTGCGTTACAAACCAAAATCTTTCTGAGCCCTGCCTGCTCCCAAAGCAAGAGTTTCATTTTCCTTTGGTTTTTTTTCCATGGGATTCAAGAGGTTGTTTTGCTTCATTACCTCTTCGGCGGCACCTTAAGTCTTGGGTAGCCACCACCCTGGAATTGTCCTCTACAAGCCTGATGTGAAGCATTACCTGTTTACTTGGCTGGGGAGAAAAATCCTCCTCCAAGCAGAGTCCTCTATCACACTCTGCAAGGCAAAGGTGACCCAAGCACCGAGCGGGAGCTTGCGGTGTGCCTGAGGGATGCAGTGAGTAAACAGCTGCAATGCTTACTGTGTGCGTGAAGGCCAGTCCCAAGGGTTGCCCTCTGACTTAAGGGGCTGCTTGCATCTGATGATGGTGGTGGTTTGATTTATTAATTCTTTTCTTAGACACAATAATTGTGATGCTTTTTAGAGTCCTAGCGCATGGCCCCGCATGCCACAAACATGCTGCATGAGGGTATGAACAAACTGACAGCCCTGGGGAGAGGAATGGAGCCCCAAGATGGGGCTGTCCAGAAAATTCTTCTCAGGAAGATGTCCATTACAAGAGATGCTTGCCCCGTCACACGCTGGGGGAGCCCTTTATTGCTGAGCAATGTGCTGGAACTGGGTTTGTCCTTGCAAACAGTCTACATGGAGATACTGGGCAGATGCAGGGCTGTTAGGGTGCAACAGGAGGACTTTAGCCAAAATGTGCTTCTTAGTGGACTTAGTAGAGACTGTCAGACCAGAGCAGAAAAACACCTGAGCTTGTGCTGCTTCTTGACCCAAACCTTCCCAGGAGTTCTCATGTATTAATTCTCATCCCCACCGCCCCTTGGCAGGCTCCATTAGGAACAAGCTGCCTATAGCATCTGGCGGGTATTTCCAGAGAAACTGCCAGGAAACCAGCCATGCTGACTTCCCAGCCAGTTTTAATGAACAAGGATAGCCTGCCTTAGATGCTGGCAAGCATTTTTAGAGGTAAATGAGGGAACATGGCTTGGCCACTGTGATCAGAGATGAGCTTAGTCAGGGATAAGGCTTGAGAGCTTCTTCTTGCCCTGCTTGCTGCAGCAGTCCTGTGGCTCTTTGCCTAGCCTTGTGCTGCCCTGTGTAAGACCCAATATCTTGTTGTGACAAATGGCTAGTGTCTCCCCCACATCAAGCCATAGGTATACGTTTACAGGTGGGAAAACTGCAGTTAGATCAAATAGCCTTTTGCCTGGCTCTAAAGATGTAGCAGTCAGAGGCTTTGCTAGTACAAACCCCAGACAGTTTCCTCCATCCGTCCACATATGAGTCAGAAGGCCGGCAGCTGTATCCCTCAGAGTTCCTCTCCTGCTCTTGTGCTCCTCTTTATTAGAGCCATGGGAGACCTCAGCACTAAATGTCTGCACCATGGTCTCCACAGTGAAGGCCAAGCCCATTTCATTTTAGCTAGCTGTCAGTTAAGTAGCTGGGTTAAAAGAAAATCTAGATCAAACTAGCCAGCTTCAAACAGATCTCTGCAGAAATTTAGAAGAGTTCAAATGCAATTTCATTTCTTTTTTCACGTTTTGGTTTTTGAGTTTGAGATTGCAGCTAGGATTAGAAGTGGAGGTCCTGAAGGCACCGTTTCCAGCACGATAAGAAATCAGTTTCAAGCTCCTAAGTGTCCTCCTGCTTGTCCACTATTTCTATCCCAATGTGCACACATGCACGTGCACACACACCACACACACAAAAGCATATTTGCAAAGAACATTCAGCATCCTTAGAGAAAATAGACTGGGGCACAGGCGAGGAGGGCTAGCTTAACCACAGCCAGTGCTATCCCAGTGCTGTTCCTGATTAGTAAGCAAACCTTATTACACGCTCGTCTATGGCTCACTGCTTAGACACCAAAAAGAGCCAGTCCCTGTCAAAGTGATGGAGACTGTTTGCCCCTCCTTTATCCAGCTACCTCAAAGGATAGAGTCAAGGAGATATTTCAGACCGCAGACCCAGGCATTGCACAGATGTGGGTTGTAACATTTGACTGAGAGCACGCAGGGAGGAACACAGCTTTCTAGAAGGTGATCAAGTCCGATATAACAACTGAGAGGCTAAACGTTTGGCCATGTGCTGGGCTTCCAGGTGGTTACCTCAGATTGCCTGGCTCTGAGGTCTTCTACCCGCCTCTGTTCCACATGGACAGCTCAGCTTGGCATCCAAATTTGAGTTGTTAACAAGGTGAAATCAAATATCTGATACACATTACTTTTTATATTTTAATGGCTATTTTTAATTTAAATGGGAGACGTTTTCACCTCTTGCATAATTTACAAGATGACAGATTTGGTGAAAAAATGTGGCAGACTCAGAAAGATGTGAGATGTGGTTGGTGCCATGTGTGGCAGAGTCTCTGTGGGGGGATGTCTGTGTGCACGTGTAGGTGGGGGATGCTGCACAGTGACGGCAGGCTGGCCAGCTTCCCGTGTGCCCCAGCACCGTGCGTCTTACCCGTATGGAGGAGTGGGCAAGAGGCCACTTGCCATGGGGTAGGATGGGTACAGGAGACCAGTAATTCTGTGGAGTAGCAAGGAGCCTACCTTAGGAAGCCTAGCAGAGAGCCTTGCTTTTACTTCAGTTGCCATTTCTGGCATTTGGCCTGAAGACACCATAAGGGAGGAAGAATTAGGGGTGTTAACAAGAGCAAAATCCAGCACAGCTAGCAGATGTACTGTCTGAGCAACACCGATTCATCTGGACTCGCCCTGTCTGCCTGGCATCTTGTCTTTGTGCCCTGTGTCCTGTCTGTGATTTCCTCTTTGTGTGTTTCTGTGTATTGGGGTCTTTGGGCATCTGTAGGTCCCTACACACACAGAAACGCACCATTAAGCCATAGGGGGCTTGGGCTCAGGCCTGGAAATGGGTTAGACCTCTGTTTATCAGTGGGGGCCATCCCAGCAGGCCCTGGGTACAAATCCTGTGTTCTGGAGGCTGGGTCCAGTATTTGGACCCTGTGTGCAGAGCTCTGACCCTGGCAGAGGGATCGCTCCGTGGAGGGGCCAGTCCTGCAGCAGGACACAGCTCCTTCATCAGACCCCATGCAGGAGGGATGGGGAATCATCTGTTGTCTGTTTTGGGGTACTTTTTAGGCCTTTCAGGAGCCTGGCAGGAAGGTCCCTCTCAGCCCACATCTCTGCTGTCAGGCACCACCTCAGACCTTTCCAAAAAGTTTCTTGTCTCCCATCTGAGAGCCACTTCCACAAAAGAATTGGGACAGGGTAAAACCCCGTGCCCCTTGTCAGTGTGCCTTGACTCTCTGCTCCTGTGACAAACATCACTCGAGGCTCCGGCAACAGAGCTTATGGACCCAGCATGTCAGCCACAGGGTCCAGCCGTCATGACTGGGCTGCAATCAACGCAGCTGAGGCCAGGGCCAGCACTGAAAGAAGGTGCTGGGTTCGCCAGTTAACTCTGCTCACGTGAGAAAAGATGGCAAGGGGTTAGCACACCATAGAAATGCATTTGTTGTGGTTTCAAAGGCAGAACTGCACAGCGTACTTTTTCGCGTGAAGGTACAAGTTCAAGATACATGAGAATATTTTTCTGACGCAGTCACTACCTCCATCCACTGTATCTACTGTGTTAATAAGTGTAGTGTAATTTAATAATCCTGCAGCTCCTAACCTTTTAATGAGGTTCTCAGAAGACATAGACCAAAACCAGCCTCCCCACATTAAAGTTTTTGATTAAAACCACATGGATAGGCTTGGTCTCCTCTGTATTCAGGATATGGGGCCAAATCCAACGGGTTTGTCTCTGCTGTGAAGCCAGCAGCCCTGGCTCGCTGGGCAGAGCACAATGTTTGGTCAAACGCAGGCAGTGCTCTGGGCTTCCAAGGCTGCAAGCAGGGTCTGGGTGACACTGGGAGCCGAAAGCAGTGCAGGCAACGAAGAAAGAGTTGGAAATGCCAGACATAGCTGGGGGGAGGCCCTAGCTGGGGAGCAGAGGGTGTCTTTCAGAGTATCAGCAAGTCAGTTGTCCCTGGGAAGACCCCAAAAACGGAGAACTTGGAGAAGGAAATGCTTTTTCCTGATTTCCACTCTGTATGAGATGAACGTGGCCACTGCCATGTTTCTCTGAGGCATTTCTCAACACAGAGCTGAGTATCTGAGCATTGTAGAAGGAAGAGGCCAGTTTTGTTTTAAGACCCAGCAGAGATGCCTTTCAAAGCACTGAGTCTAAGCCTTTCTCTCCAGGGGTGAGCAATTGTGGGCAGCACACGGTTGTATTTAAATTAGTCCACCCTCTCAATGCCACAGCTATCTCTGTATCCAGCAGAAACATTCGAGCTGTAACTAACGTTTTGGGCATTGCACATCTGAGTGTTTAGTATTTCCAACTAGGGAATTATCAAACCGTCTTGCTTATTTTTCCAGGCAGCTGCAGGTATAGAGCTTCTCTGTGCCAAGCATGCATATAAACCCATTAGGGCTTTCTAATGTTTCATGCAGAGGAGAATAATGGAGGAGCTGTAGCTAACAATTGTAATGCCAACCTAAATGCTTTTAAGCTAGAAGACAGTGCTTCATTAATTTTCATGTCAGCAGAATCACAAGCAAAGAAGTTTAAATACTCTGCAGAGAGATGAGATTCAAACATTAGCCAACATGTAGAAGTGGGGGCGAGAAAGATCTGTGGTTTTCCTTCTGCATGTGTTTGATGGTTTCTCCTTTCCCTCCTGCATTTCCACCAACTCAAACCATCAGCTGCAGATGAAGGGATACTTGTCTGTGTTTGATATAAGTCTGCTAGTTGGTTGGAGTCTCATCCCAAAAAACATTTCCCTGGAGAAACCAGGTACAGGTTGCATTTTGGCTACTGTAATTAATGATGCATTAGATCTCCCCTGTTTGCTGTGCCCACATCCCCATGGTCCACTGTTCTCCTGCAGACCCCACGTCTCTCGTTGAGCAGGCTGTAGCAGTAGGTGTGTGCAGTGAACGCTTTTACCCAGACTGGGGAGAATAACATAGTATAGTCTCACTAAGAGGTAAAAATATGTATCTGAACTGAGAGGAGGCCAGAGCCACTTGCTGTGCTGTTGACTGAAGTAAAACTCCTGTTCCTAAAGGGACCAGGGATGAACAGTGATCCAGCAGAGCTGGGGGCCTTGAGGCAATGAACCACAGCCTCCCTCCTGCTCAGAGTGGGTCAGAGCTGCAGTGAAGCTGTGTGGCTGATCTCTCACTGCTTTCACCCTGCTGCAACCCCTCTGTCTTGATGGGATTGTCCTGACCCAAGACCAGCATCGCCGAGAGCAGAAGCTGGCCTGTCCTCCCTGCACACCCCTGCTCACTACCATTGGCCTCGCATGAGCAGTATCTCCTCTAATGGACATTGCATGGGTTACTGCACTGAGCATGACAGTGTTGTTGCATGTGTTTCAAAGCGTTGTCAACTTTATCCCAGACTGTCCTTGTATGTGTGTCCCCAGTGGAAATTTCTTTTTCATCTGTTAACCTGGCTTCAGGGGGGTAGTGTATCCTAAATGAGTAAGGCAGTCCTAGAGCTCCCGCATCCCAGGTCAAGTTAAACCTGTCCCAACTTTCCCGAGCACCCAGTTTACCAGGCATAGCCAGCTCTGAGCACTGGCAGAGTATACAGACACAGACCACTGAGATGCTTTCACACAATAAAACAGGCCCACCTTTATGGCTAGGTGGTTCCCTCTTATATTTCTATATCCAGCCCATATAAAAAGAGAGCTGTGTTGCTGACAGGCAGCCTGGAAGGTTTTCTGTTCAGCAGCTTTACAGTGGAAAATGTCTTCTTGTGATTATGCTTTAAAAGTATATAAGTACTTTATAAACATAATAAAAGCCTGATCTTAGGCTGAATAATTAATCATTGACTGCATTTGGACAGGTTAGAAAGCATTTGCAGTCACCTACAGCCTGTTTTCCTTATGTGCTGCTAGGCAGTGTATTCACGCACTGCCCATCACTGCTAATGTTCTTCTAAGATCCATTGATCAACCATTAGTCACTAATAAGTAGTCCCTTAATATAATGCTTGACTATTCAGGGTATTCTTGGACCTCCCAACAAGCTGGTTTATTGTGTTTCCAAGAAGACATTTAAAAAAAAAAATGAAAAAAAAAGTATGTCATAATCTGGAGAACACATGAAAGCACATTGTGCAGGCTTAAGTAAATATCATACTGCAGTGTTTTTATTACTGGTTTTTAGACACATCGGAAGATTATCTGAGCTCGGTAGCCAAGACAGTCCCGCCAGTCCAAAATGACTGGTAGGACTAAAGCACATGAAAGCAACAGAAAAACATTCAAAAACAATTGTGTTTGCTTTCATCTTGTTTTTCCACACCCATTAGCAGAAAAAATAAGTCTAGGTGACCCTGGTCAGAAGGAAATGTTTTCCAAATACCTCCACTCCACTTTTAACTACCAGAAAAAATAGTAGTTGAAAGAGAGCAACAGATTCAGTTTCCCTTTATCCAATTTATTTTAGGGTTTTGGACTCTAATCTGGCATCAGTTACACTACCAAAAAAAAAAAAAAGCCCACTTTTCAAGAGTCACTCCATCTGAAAGATATTAGCAAGATGAGAGGAGTGGAAGACACATTTCAGGGGGGCACTGAGTACTTTTGAACTTACTTCCCTCCTTATTTTTAAGGTGAAGCAACTCCTTTTTCCTAGCTCCTCATATACTTAAAGCTCAAGTTGCTGAAACATTTGCAAAAAAAAACCCTTTCTGTTAAGAGCACTCCTGCTCTGACTTAGTATGAACCTAACATGTCTCTTCCAGTTGCAAAATCTACAGTAATGCTGACTTTGGCCTTAAGTACACTCTTTGAATATTTACATTTCTTAAGTTTGAAAAGAATTTGACTCCATCTGAGTGCCCACAGCCATCTTGTGGTCACAGTCTAATTTAAGAGAGGCGCACGCAGTGAATACAGCTTGGTCACAGTGTCCAAACACTCTTCTTGGAACAGCCCCAGGAGCTTGGTCCATGTGCAGAAATCTCCCCATTTCAAGGAGAAAGGAGTCATGACCAGAGGCAGGGATATAAAATTCTTGTATGTATATAAAAGTCATAGTCTGAGTGTGTTTTTAGATGCAACTATGCCCATGGTGTTATATTTCCAGAGGAGCTTGTGCTGATAGTTGTTGTAGAGACAAATGCTAAGCACCCCGCTCCATTGCTGTTGATGCTCTCCTGTGTGCTACTAACCCTCACGCATGTGCCCTACTGTGCCACAGGCATTGCTGTTTCCTTTAGGCCTTTAAAATACACCAAAAGCCTTCTGTCGCAGAGGCTGAGCTCAAGTTGTGTTCATCTCTTACATGGAACATGCCTGACATCAGCAGGATTAGACATGCATATCAGAGTCCAGACTGACGAGACCTGTCATAAGCCTTTCCTCTAAACTGCAGTTGAAGCTTTGCTGGGTTTGAAGACTTTCTCTTGGCTTTGGGTCTCATTTCCATCCTGCTTCTCACCTTTTCTGGTTTGTGACAAGTCATGTGAAGAGCTTGTCCTCTAGCCTGAGACAGAGCAGTAAGGACAGAGAGCGCTTGGAAGAAAAAAGGACCTGGCTGTCAAAGCTGTGGAGGTCCCTTCTGCAGGGACAAGAGGTTTGGCTCAGCCTGATGACCCCACTGCGGTTCTTGAAGGCCTTGCTGCTAGGTAGAATCACTTGGCCATCTCGTAGGGCTTGCTTGAATCAGTTCTCCTGCGGGCTGTGCCCTGCATCCAGCCAGGTGTGTGTGAGACATGACTCGCAGGCCACGTCGCGCTGGCTGCCCTGCTGCACTCATTGCACTGCCTTTCCTTCTCTTTTTCTGCAGAAGCCCAACGCAGGCCTTACTACGCTGACTATTCCCCAGCGCGGAAATACATTCATACCCTCTGCACCAGCCACTACCTCGACCTCTTCATCACATTCATCATTGGGGTCAATGTCATCACTATGTCGATGGAGCACTACAACCAGCCAAAGGTAAGAGCCACCCTGCAACGTGTCAGCTGTGAAACCCAGGGCAGGGGACCTGTTCCCTTGGGATACCACTGAGCAGCGGGGTCTGCAGCCAGCTCTGCTTCCTTGGGACCAGTCCCTGTTGTTTGAAAGCCTCGACAGGCTCCACCCTCAGCATCTGACTCTAGGGCAGCTCTACCATCCGGGAGCCCCTTGCCTCAGCCAAAACCTCAATTTCCCTGCTGTTCCTTAAAAAACCCAGAGAATAAGGCTAAGAGAGAGTGAACTAAGCTTTTACTAGAAAAAGACCAGTCCGAATATTTCCTCTCCTAATACCAGATGTGACTCACCCTCAAACTGTAAAACAGTCCAGAGTTTTAGCATATTCCACTAACAGATATAAGCATGAAGTTAATGCATGCAGAGCAACATTCCTTTTCCTCAGTGAATTTAGAATAAATCAGCTGTTAGGTACAACCCTTCTTTATGTATCATAAAATCATTCCTTCCCAAGAAAATCTTTGGCATAAATCATATAGCCTGTCCATTTGCCACATATATTAATCTTCTATCACATTATCATTCATGGAGCTCTAGACTTGGCGTTTATTTTTCTAGTATTGCATGGTCTGCCAGGTAACCTGCAAATGCCTCCTGGAAGCAAAGCCAGAGCAGCACCAAGCCACAGGGTAACGTGTGTGTTTTACACCAGCTGACCGTGTGCTGTTCTGCTCCATAATTCCTTTGCATAACAGCCTTTCTTTTGCACATAAATGTTATTTATCCAGATTAGGTCTTACTTATAATTGGTTTATGTTCGTGTAAAATGCAGTGTTGTAAATCTGAATGCAAACCATCACAAATGATACAAGAATTCAGGCTCAGGCAGTGTGTTTCAGATGAAATAATAAATTGTCCCACATTCTTTTAAGTGCCATTTTAGACTGGATATCAGAAAAAATTTCTTCACTGAAAGGGTGGTCAAGCATTGGAAGAGGCTGCCCAGAGAAGTAGTTGAGTCACCATCCCTGGAGGTATTTAAAAGGCATGTAGATGTTGGCACTTAGGGACGTGGTTTGGTGGTGGACTTGGCAGTGCTGGGTTAACAGTTGGACTCAATGATCTTAAAGGTCTTTTCCAACCTAAATGATGCTATGATTCTATTTATTTTAGGCACTGGAACAAAAATAGAGATAGTAGTGAATTGAGGAATGCCAACATCTAAAAACTTTCAGCTCTTGTTCCCAAAAAATCAGTGCATGGTCATCCCACATATCTGGGGTCAGCAAAGCACAGTCATCACACAAATGTGACGAGGAGAGCTTTCCTGTGGCCTGAGGCTTCCCCCGTTAACAAAGCAGACATTGCTTTGCACTCTCCTCGATAGCATTTTATTTCCAGTTGTGTCTGTTTTGATGTTCATTGTTGTCATTTTCTTATTGTAAGAGACCTATACTAGATTTAACTAAATTCCGCTTCCCTCCCTCCTCTCCCCGAATCCCTACCCAACCAAGGAGCTGTTTCACTCTGCAACTATCTATTTTAAGATCGCAGCAAGATTCTTTTGCTATTGTTGGCCTATGGTTCCAATGAAATCCATTATAAACACTCATCATCTTCAAGTATAAACACTGCGGATTCCTGACTTCCGAGAGCAGCTCTATGGAGAGCGTGAACATTGCACCAAATATGGACATACTTTGTCCGACTCTAGAGATGTAACATTTTTCAAGAAGGCAAGACTTAATCCATCTCCAACATTATTTTTTTTTTTGAGCATTTTAAACAAAGCCATTGTCCTAAAGGTTGCCGTGCTGAAATAAAGAGATGATGCATCAAGGCTTCTATTCTATCCAAGGCTAGGCAGTTCAGAAGAAGTAAACCTTATTAGATGGGGAAGAGGTAAAATTTTCTTTCTGACCCAGACCAAACAGTTCATGCACTGAAATTGGAGGTTTGATAGCCCTTGACAGAATTAGCACAACCAGTGTTAGTGCTTACGAATTTTTGTTTGCATCAGTGTCTAATCCTTTGTTTGAGTTTTGCTGTGTGATTTAATGCAGTTTTGTAACTGATCTCTGCAAGCTTTTATGACTTTGCTTCCTGCAGCTCTGTGCCTATGCCACCCCTGTGCCTGCCAGTACCTCCGCAGGGGGTCTAGGAGAGGATAGCTTGGTCTTGTCTAACTGGTGTCTCTCTTTTCAGTCCCTGGATGAAGCCCTGAAGTACTGCAACTACGTGTTCACCATAGTTTTTGTGTTCGAGGCAGTTCTGAAGTTGGTGGCATTTGGTTTTCGAAGGTTCTTTAAGGACAGGTGAGAGTATTTTAAATTCCTGTGCATTTGGAATAGAGCTGTCCTGACCCAGTTTCAAAGCCAGATGCTGGGTAAATGTAGCATTGCTATGATCGTACTACATGCTTTTTGCAAGGAAGAGCAAAGGGCTGTCTCTCCACAGGTGCAAATGTAGGAACTAAACATTCTAAGAACTGCTTTGCAGAAGGAATTCAGGAAATGTTACAAAATTCTAGGTAATTTCTTTCCCCCACTATCTGCCTCTCCACCAGGTCTGACCAGCTCAGCTTAGAGGTCAGAAACAACCTGTTGGCATCAATTCAGTCCTCAAAAGTGTTGTTTTGGCAACCTAAGGTGACAGAGCCCCTCACAACAAGTCTCCTCTGCAGTCCAAACCAGTCCTTTGGTAGACTGCTAGCTTTGTAAAACCTTGGGCAAAGGCAGAGGTAGTTGTGTTCAGCCCCACTGCCTTCAGATCCCAGCTGCAGAGACCTACGGATCTTACTCTGCCTCACATTTAGCCAGAAGCAAATATGTATGAAAGCATGTTGTGGTCTGGTGACTTGCTGGAGAGCAGGGTAAGATTGGACACTTTTTTCACAAGATCAGCTTGTTTGCTTCATTTATCTTGACTGAGTGGCTGAAAGCTGCTATGAGCAATATTACTTCTGAGGGAAACTGGGTAGGAAAGACACTCCATTTCTTCACATCTTTGTTTCTTTCGAGTGCTGCTGTGGAAGGCCCTTTACAAGTGTTAGGCTATAAATTAATGGAGATACTCGAGTGGAGTAATTCAAGAGACAGGTGACATAGCACGGGAGCAGCTGTATTGCATCACATCAAAGGTCCCTCTAGCCTAGTGTCTTGTCCCTGAGAGTGGCTCCGAGCAGATAGCAGGGGGACAATAGGGACCGGGCAATAGGCAGGGACACTTCCCAGTCACAGCTTGTGGCTCAGAGGCTCTCTGTGCCAACTGCAGTGAGTTGGTTTTGTACCACACAGAAGATCATGGGATATGAGAGAGGAGAGGCATTTGGGATTTGCTTGTGCTTGTTTTTAGCCGATAATTCTCTACTCCTGCATTTCTGTCCATGTATGATTTTTTGAGTGTGTGTGTGCTTCCTCTTTGTCTGTCAGGTGGAATCAGCTGGATTTGGCTATAGTTCTCTTATCTATTGTGGGAATCACACTGGAGGAAATCGAGATGAATGCTGCACTGCCCATCAATCCCACAATAATACGCATCATGCGGGTGCTGAGAATAGCAAGAGGTACGGCCTGCTCCATAGGTCTCCAGCCATCACTCCAGACACGTCAGGAAATGGTTTGGCTATTTGGCCTTTGGCTATTACTCCTGCTGTTTCAGTTTGACCTGAGAACAGTTAGGCGCTGAGGCTGCAAAATGTGAATTCAGAGAGAATCTAGGTGGGGTTTCATGAGTGTTTCCAGTGGCATCTTAGATTGGCCTCCAATTCAAACCTGGGATCACAGACCTTTTATACTGATACCAGACAAGGGTGGGAAGTGGTGGAGAAGGCAGGATCAGAGCTTGGGATGATGCTCTTCACTGATTGTCTCCCCATCACTCCCCCATTTTCCTGCTAGGGCATGCTGGAATTTTTGTGGCTTTTGGTCTGTTTTACTGATGTCATTAACATTAATTGGTGTGGGAAGTAGTTGGGATGTTCAAATGTTCTGTGAGCCCTGCCAGGATACAGCGAGCTTGCCATCTGTATGAATAGATGCAAGAGAGATGTGAACCCTCCCTACAAGCTTTGAAATCAGATTTCCATTATGGATTTTGCTTGAAATATTTCCCAGCCCTGCTGACCAGGCTTTGATTCTCATTGTAGTGCTGAAACTGCTTAAAATGGCCACTGGGATGCGAGCGCTCCTGGACACAGTGGTACAAGCGCTTCCCCAGGTAAGCCCCCAGACTTCATCCATGCCCAGTTTGTTCCCCTTGGTGGACTATGCCTTTCGGGCCTGGGGACGGCTCTGTGCCACCGTGTTTGGTGGGCACTAGAAGTCACCTGGGGAGAACATCAGCTTTCTCTGCTGCCACCGGTGCCTCGGTAGCAGAGTTTTGCATGGCACATCCTCCTCACATCGTGTGTGCTAGATGGGAGATCCAGAATTACAGAAAAAGAGTTAACAGAGAGCCAGCTGCTGTAGGCAGAGCTCTTATAAAACACAGATTTCACAGCAAGTTCAGGAAACACAAGGATAGGCAGAGAAAGCTGTTGGTGAAAGCATTGGAAGTAAGACAGCTTCCAACTTAGCAGTTTTCTTTGTGAGACAGGAGCAAGCATATTAATTGACACCTATTGACAGAGGAGCTGCAGTCTTTAAAAGGCAGACAAGGGGAGACTTTCCTGAATCTTAAAAGCTTGAAGTGAGGTCTCAAATCACCATATTCTCATGAGCTGCAAAAGGAGCAAAGATGCTGCCAGTCTTAACAATATTTGATAGGATCCTTCAAGTGTTCAGTTCCTGGGACCACTTTTTCATAGATCCATTTATTTGAAAAAAAGAAGGAAACTTTTTGCTGACTTGCACTCCTCCCTCAAAAAGATCTAAAGCACATCTGAAGAATTCCAAGAAGTTTAGGGTTCCTTTGGTTTTAAAATCTTATGCTATTTAAGCTGTGTTCTGCTAGTTTGTGGGTTTGGTGGTTTGAGACCTTTCAGTCTTTACAGTCAGCTCAGCTGTCTACATATTTCGATTTCATTTATCACCAGGACCCTGTATCCCACCAGACAGTACTGGAAGCATTTACTGCCATGCTTTACACAGAAGTGAGTATCAATATGAGGTGCCAGGCCATCAAGAACAAGGCAGAGGAACCCTGCAGGCTTCTTCTCTGAGCTGGCAGTTCAGAAGCAGCACTTTTAGGAGGCACAAGCATGGTCAGACAAGTTATCAACCCCTCCAAAACATCCCACAGCTGAGTCGCTGGAAGGAGCTTTATGAGTGGACCCACTCCATTCTGTGTAAAAGGCAGTGTAGTCTGTCTTGGGATGGACTGGGAGATTCAGGGGATCCCCAGCCCCGTAGGCACAGGGAGATGGCAGCGCACCATGCTGGGCAGTCACATCTTGATCCGCTCCAGCTGTCTGCAGTGGGATCACATCTCAAAGACAGGATGATAGCGCCGTGGCTTGGCCAGAAGCAGACACCGTGCAGACATCTCTTCCAGAATATTTGTGGCCTTATGAGTATCAGTAGAACTAGTACATGTAATTACCCAAATATACCCCTATGAGTTAGTTGCTAAGTACAAAGAAATCCATGATCTGTTCAAAATGACCTGGAAAACAAGGGGAATTTCTTTTTCTTGGAAAGACCCATTTAATTTTCATCAGTGCCATTAAGATGTTTCTAATCTGAGACATTTTCCCTTTCGTATCCAGATTTCAGTGAAGGATTTTGGCTGAGACTAAAGCATGGAATTTACCAACCTGATCCCTGTTTTGGTATTTCAAGAAAGCACTTGATTTGTGTCTATTTTTTTTTTCTTCTTTCAAAAGCACCGTGATTACAGAGCATATTTCTTTTCACTCCTTGTTTTCCCTCCCCACCCCAAACAATAGGGTGGCTGCAGGCCAGGTTTTTTGTTTCTTTGGAGTGTTTTTTGCAGTTCACATTCAAACCAAAGGCTTTCTTAAAAGGGGAATCCCCAGGGATATTCCAGGCAGATCTTGTGCAGATAAAAATGCCATTTTGTCCTCCAGTGAAATTCAGAAAATGAGAAGAGAAGTTTTAGACCTCTCCAACAACAATCACTCCTCATAAAGTTGCAGCTTTCATTTCAAAGGCAGGGGACGAGTTCCTACTCCAATTTATGTAGCAGCCTAAAACCACAGCTGGAAAATTCTCATTGAATGTGTCTGCTAAATGACAAGAAAAATTAATTTTATGTTTATTCATTAAGGTTTGGGGGAAAATTCTTTGTCTAGTGTATGTAGAATGTCCATTTATGGGCTTGTGATGACAAGGTATTGTCACTGCAGCGCACTATTTTTTTTCTTTCTCTTTTGGGTGATTTTCATCAGCTTCCTAGTTGTTTTCTTCAGCAGTAGATACAGCTTAAGTAACAGTTAGGGAGCCAGCTGCCCCCAAACTTGGAGGAATGGTGGCATTTTGATCCAAGACTGAAGTTGTCATGGTACAGGGTTAATCTCCTCTTCTGGAACTTCAGACTGACCTTGAGCTGCTGCTTTCAGTGCAGAAAGACTTCCTCCCCTACTACATCGTGCTTGTCTGGTAACCTTGTGTCTACCAGTTCAGAGATCTTCTCTATGGTGCCTCTTGAAAATAAAGAGATGGAGTAGGGGAGAACAAGTGAGGAGAGGCAAGAAAGAGAAAAAGTGGTCAGGGAAAGATCTCAAAAAGGCATCTTCCCTGCCCACCACCTCCATGCCCTCTTAGTCCCAGGAAATGTTTGGGATGGTGTGAATCGAGCATCACATTCCTGCCAAAGGCCATTGGTGCTTGTGCAGCACTGGCTCTTTTACCCACTACTGTGCAGTCTTGAGGCAGTATCTCCTTTTCAAACAAGAATGCAGGTTTTCCAGTCTCACAGGTGGTTGACCAAGAGGTTGAGCTAGTAGTGAGGCCACGGTCACCTAGAAAGGCACTACTGGCCTCAGGTCTGAAGGTGGACCCTCATGGTGTACCCTTGTGGAGGACAAACAAAATCTGCCATGGACTTTAAAGTATGAAGTGCTAAAATCAGCTACACTGGTATAAACTTGAAATAGATCCACTGCTTTAAACTGAGCAGCTAAAAAGAGCTGCACTAGTGTGACCAGCTCTGACTTCATCACTTAGACATTGCCAGTCCTAATTAAGCCAGTTCAGTGCTGCCATTCACAGCCTCAAAACTCCCCTGTGGTGGCAGGGGCTTGTTCCTAGCATAACATAAGCCACGCAGCTCTGCACTGAACTTCAGCATGTCTTTTAAAAGCCACCTGGTCTTGTTTTAAGGATCAAAGTGCTAGGGAACCAGCCATCCCCTATCAACGAAGTACATTCTTTCAGTAGAAGTTTAGTCTTTCTGTTAAAAGAATCCAGTGTTTTTAGTCTGAATTAGCCCAGTATGTTTTTTCATCGGATGTAAATTTGCTTTTTTTCTTCTAGAACGTCTCCTTTTTGGAGCAATAAGAGATAAAATAATCTTCCAGTCTGGCAAACAGAACAGCATTGAATTCCTTTAATCTCTCGGTATGAAACAGGTTTTCAAGACCTGTTTCAAGTGTTTTCCTCTTCTTTATGAGCTCTGGCCCCATTAAGGCTATATAGTGAATTATACCACTCATGCTTCAGCTGAATATTCCCTTGCTTGTACATCTGGTGGCTGCATCGGTTTTGTAAGCAATGTCTGCTCTGTAAGACTCCTATTTGATGGTAATCCTTTTAGTCCTTTTCACATCCCCTGCTTTCCAAAGTACAATTCACCCTTTCTGTAGCATGGTCTGCACTTCGCTGCTGGATTTGTAACTTTGGCTGGGTTAAAATGCTCATTGTGTGAGTGAATCCACCCTATGGAGCAGCCCAGCTCAGTACACACAGCACTTCCAGTATCGATTGCCAGTAAGAAAACCTGCAGTCAGTGCTAAGCTGCCAGTGCTCTGCCTGATGGAGAGGCAAAGTGGAATCCAGTCCAGTTGCCATCCTGGCTTTGCAGGGCCAACAACAGTAAAATGTGGAACTTTCCTATCAAAAGATCTGAGTTCTTTTTCCTTCTTTTTTCTCGCTTGGTCTCTGTATGGCACATTAATTAATTGCAGAACTGTACAGTATACCTCTTCCTTGACTTCAAAGCTTGGAACTCCCCCCAGATGGACTCTGTGCCAAGAAGAAAGTTAAGAACTCCTTGTTCTATCAGTGCCCTGAAGGACAGAATCTGTAGTTTGCTCCTGTCCAGGAGTTTTAACTCTTCTTGGTGATGTAATTCCTGTGCTTATCTCAACTTCAGCTTTTGAAGAGGTTTTCTGTCATTGTCTAACAGCACTTGTGGGACAGAAACAATAGTCTGCGTTTGCCAGATGCTGAAAACCCACAGTGACTGTGAAGTTCAGAGAGCAAGATTAGAAATGTCTTAGCAGCAAGCACTGCAGATGAGACGGATTTTGGAAGATAGGTAGGTATGTGCTGTGCTGCACACTGGAAAGAAGTACAAAGATGCCTGAGAGATTTGAGTAGCAAAGCAGAAATCACTAGGTAAAGAAACCAGTGTTGGGCTGGCTGTTAGCACTGGGCTCTGTGGGACTGAGTGGATACACAGAAATGGGAGCTCATTCAGTTCAGCTAGTGGCCTTGTGGTTGCACCAGTGAGATGTCTTTAGCCTCCAAAGTTGTCTGTCTGGCCCTTTCCACTAGTCCTGGAATTCATACGGATGGCCTCTGTTTTCCAAGTGGACAAATGTGTCCATTTTCTTTTGGGTCTAGTGCATAAATTAGCCCGCATTTTCCTGCTGCCAGAATTATTGCTTTGGCTAGAGAGTGCTGGAAGGAAGGTGAGGAGGACTCATGTCCTTGGAAAGGATTGGCAGGGGCTTAGTTTAATGAGAAATTGCTCTTGACAGCCGTCCCGGCGAGCTGTATGCATTGCCTGCATGGACAACTGAGATGCCAAGGTGTGGGCCAGTGATACAGAAATAATTGATGTCAGAGCAGGAAGAAACACAAAAGGAACTGTATTGTGCTTCGGCCAGCCATTGCAAGAGTGGGGCATCAGAAGACACATATTTCATCAATACCTCTCCCAGAGCAGGGAGAGTAGAGGCCAGCAGGATCTAGAAGGATTTGGGCAGGATGACACAGCTGATGCTGCAACAGAGGAGCGATAATGCCCAGGTGACCGGTGTCCTGTTGTATGTGATCAGTGCAACACACTTGCATGTCAAGCTAACACAGCCTGGCACAGTTGCTCTATCTGCCTGCAGATAGGTGCTTCTTACTGGTGTAAGTCAGAGATTGAACTCTGATGGGACATGCAGTGGTGTTTAGCTACTGCAGACTCACTTGGGAGGAGGCAAAATACTAATAGCAGTGAAGTCTGCAAGAGTAAATCAGAGCCAGTCTCCCCAGACCATGCAGGGGAGGTGGGAGAAGGGGTTTTCTGGGTGTTTGGAGAGAAGGGTCTCTTTCCTTACTGCTGAGCAGGGTTATTCCAGGGCTTTTGCAATGGTAGATCACAGGTCCAGCTGGGATGCACAGTGGTGAAGGGTGGTAGCTCCTCATACAGGCTTTCCCTGCTCCTCTGGGTGGGATGGAGGACTCTGCCTCTCTCTGTGTGCCTGTCCCAGGCCCACAGACACTTTTGCCAGCAGTATATGACAGCCAGGATGCCAGAAAGCTGATGTCCAGGAGGAACCACACACTCACCAATGTCTCCATCTTCTCTTGTAGCTTCTCTGAGGTACTTTAGGGCACCAAGAACATCTCCAAGATGTTCTTAACCTCTGCTTCACTCCTTATAGGCCACAGCCTCCCCTCAATGCTGGAGCCACAGCAAATGATGGATAGCCACTGGCTGCCAGAGAGAGGGGTTATCTGTAGTTTTTTCTGCCCAGCCAAAGGCACCATCCCAAGTCAGGGGGAGTGTGATGGATAAACAAAGCATGGGCTGACCTGTTCAGTGCTGCTAGAGCAGAACCACTTCTCAGAGACTGCTTGGGTGACTGGCTGCCAAAGCTGAGGCTGCTGACCAGAGCTGGATCCCTGTCCCTGATGGAGAGTCCCATACAGGCATCCCAACCTTTGGCTGCTGGAGAAAAGAGCCTGGACGTGCTCCTGCCCTGGCCCATTCCTCCCAGCAACATGATTCATGCACGATCTTTTTCTTGTCTGGTCTCAGTAGATCTCGAAGTGCTTTAGAGATATTAATTACCTATCCACAAGGGTATTACAAACGGGTACATTGAGTTACAGGAGAGGAATGACTCACTCAAGGTCACAGACATATATATAGTCTGCCTTCGCTGCTACTCAGCAGCCGCTGGCTGACCTCACTGCCTCCACCTCAGCCCGTCTCTGAGAGCATTCCTTGGGTCCTTCTCCATGCTCAGGCCTTGGAGAAGGCCATGGGCTGAAGAGGACCTTCCTTTCCTTTCCTTTCTGAGGGACATGTAGCAGAGAGCCATGGGCTAGCACTGACAGAATATTAAATCTGGCACTGGCTTGTACTGATTTAGCACAGCCAGAAGCTACACAAATAGACCAAGAGCTTCTGCTGAAGCACCTAAACAAGAGGTGAGCCATTTTGCTCAGCCACCTTCTCTTGAGCATCAGGTGTTTGTGGGCTGCCCTCTCCAACCTCAGGAGCCACCAACTGCCTGCACATATCCATGTGGATGCTGCATCTGCAGGGGGTGGTCAGGGCACCAGGTTGTTCTTGTGCACATGGGGAGCAGCTCTGGATGCCTAGGTGCAGGGTGGGATGGAGTTTAACAGGGAAGGTGGTCCCATCATCCATCCCAGGATCTGTCACTTGCTGCTGTCTCCCACATCTCTCTTTCACATAGCCGTGTTTCCAAATCAGAGTCAGATGTTCTGTCGCTTCCCAAGAGATCCTGTGCACCAGCTGAGCTTTGGAAATACCCATGTGTCTGCTGTCAGCCAAGGGCAGACGCAGCCTTAGACACCAGCAGACACCGCATTAGCACACACGCCTCTCAGCGCTTGTAGAGTGTGCCTATGGCTGTGATGCCTTGAGCAGATACGGCAAACCCATGAGTGTAAACAGGTCTTTGAAGGACTTGTTATGAGACATGTTGATTCAGTAATTAGTCACAATCTTAAATCAGAAAAAAACAGAATCTTTTATAAATGCACATATACAGGAGGCAAATTGTTTATGAGTGAATGTCAGCTCGTAACATGCTTTGCATGTTGAGAGATAGATAATAGTTTTGACTGATAATCTGGTGATAACTTTGATGTTCGTTTAAATTCTTTGGAATTTCATCAATGCCAAAAGTTTGCACGCTGATTTATTAGGCATTAAAATAGCAGTAAAATATTTAGCAGTAAAATATTCAGCTTATAGGCTTCTTTGAAAAAAATCCAGCACCCTCTTCTGCAGTGCTACAACATCAGGTTTTAATATACACTCAACCTAGAAAACTTTTTTCTTTCCCTTTATTTGCTCATTTGCCTCCCCAGCAGTGTATGTGTGTGCATTTGCACATATGCCTGTTTTCTTGTGTTTTCTAATTTGCAGTCAATCTGCAGAGTGCCTTCTAATGTCTTACAAACCATCAGTGGTCTAGCAGACAGGAGTTAGGGAAGCACTATTCCAGAAGACAGTACATGCAGGTGAAATAATCCAGACCAGCCATCCACATCACTGTATTATCTCTATTACTCCCTGGAGTATGGTAATAATGTTAGTGGAATTGTAAAGCTCTATGTGTAGTAGCCAGTTTAGGCGTTACAGCAATTACAGTCTCCACTGGCTGATTTGACTATTCCCATTTCTTTAATACAAAAAAAAACCCTACTTCATAAGTGATAGCTCTGTTAATTTTTATGGTAACAGGTATCATACTGATTACCTTTCTAATGAAATTAAGTTGCATGGTCAAAATACCCAATATTTATACATACATTTATACATACATATATATATATATATATAAAATAGGCTGCACTGCCTAGAGAAGAAAGCTTTCTCAGACTGAAGAGTTTGCTAGAAGATACCTTGGGGATCATGAATCTCTCAGCCTGACAGCCTGAATCACCACCTAGTTCATTTTTATGATGCTTGTGACACCATGTCTAACTGGAGAACTCAACTGCTCGATCTCCATTACAAGCCGATAGACACGAGGCATTTAAAAGTAGCAGGAAAGGTAAATGTCACCAGAGTTAGTTGCAGGTAAAATGCAGGTGGTTAGCTGGTCAGGTTACTCTGCCCTTCATGATCTTTGCCTGAATCACAAAAAAATCTGCTCTTTGAGATGGTTTAAAGGTTTAGACCCCATGTAGTGATTGACTGCAGTACATTTAAGTGTAATGCCATTGTTATTAAGAACCTTTGTTCTCCCTTTAGCATCCTTGCGCTTCTATTACATCCCCTTCAGCCACCTTGCAGCGCATGTTAATACCTAATAGTAGCACATCGCACAGTGTTTGAACTGCAAGGTGCCTGCATTTGAGTGTTTGTATATAGAATAAGGCTTTTCTTTTGAGACACCGAAAGCTAAAATTCAAGTAGTTGTTGAGAAATATCTGTAAAGTGGCAAGGCTAGGAGAGCTTTACATCTTACTGGAGCATATGTTCCTTTTCTGAAAGCCCTTCAGGCCAACGACACCTTTGAAAACCAGGCAATTCCTCTTGTGGCTTGAGACATGTCTTGTTAGTGTCACATCTTGACACCCTCAGCCTTCGTGCTCAGAGTCTCAAACCTGGCAAACAGAAGGGAAAGGCCCTTAAAACTCAAACCAGAGGAGCAGGTCACTTAAACTACCATTGCACTGAAGTGCAGTGCTAAGTGCCGCTGAGGCTACAGCTACAGGTTGGCCAAATTAGAGATGAAGGCAGCATCCGGGGTGAGTGGAAGGGTGATGGGAGAGGCACCAGCCACAGAGACTGCTTTGCACATTGAAGTATCTGCTCCTTCCCCCACATGGGAGACTTCTCTGAATCTATTAAAGCAGAACTGTGAAAGGGGACCAGAGTGATGGAAGCCAGGGGAGATGATGATCAGCCTCTGGCCACCAGTCTCTCTTTTAATTGTGTTTAAAATGTTATGGAGCAATTTAATTCATGACCTCAATTTGCCTGACCCTTGTTCTGCTTTCTCCTTGTGTAGGTAGGGAACCTTGGCCTACTTTTTATGCTCCTGTTTTTTATCTATGCTGCCCTGGGAGTGGAATTGTTTGGCAAGCTAGGTGAGTAATGTGCCTGACACAATTTATTTCATCCGGTTGATGTTTATTTGATATCTAGCTGTTTCCTTTCTTCTTTTTATCATTCCTGGGCCTTCCTTAGCTCCACAGCTCACGGTCTCAAGATTAAGGTTTTCCCTTGATCTCAGGGTCACGGATGACACATGAGGATGTAATACTGTAGAGGAACTATTTACTGTTTAAATATAATTGTCCAACATGGCTGTGTTAACAAAGATGGAAGTTTGCTCCGTAAGACAGAACATGAGTCTGCAAAGCTGGATGGTAGTCAGATTCGTGCTGGAGAGGTGCCACCATAAACATGTCCCTCCTCGGAGCTTCTACCACACTCCATTAGTTTTCTGCACTTGGCTAACATTGCTCTTCCAGCTGCCCAAGTCTTGTCTGTCCATTCATCTCAGCATCACCTTCCTCTTTCTGCATAACTCAGGAAGCATCCACTGGTTCCTGATTGTCCAGCATCATTTATTCCTCTGGCTTGAGGATACTGCAGAGTTGATCATGCATGTGTCCACGGCTAAAAAAAAAAAATATCAGGTGGAGTTAGAGAGAAAACACTATAGCGCTATCTTGCCCAGCTTAGCCAGGCCAAAGCAGTCACTGCCTTTGAACATGCTGTTCAGAGGAGATGTGTCTGCCTCCTCAATGTCTGCATCCCAATTAAGGCTTCAAGAGCATCAGAAGGGCCCTTCCTCTGCGGTGGTTTTATGGCTGTCATTAATCCCCTTTATGAGTCCGGCCCTCTGCTTGGATTACAAATGCCTGAAAGCAGAATATTTCTTTCAACCAAAGACAAATTGTTTTTCAGTCTCCAACAAATTCTGGAAAAAAATTAGTTCTGCATCCACCCTAAATGAAATACTGTGAGGTTTATATTACATATCTAGATATATAGCTATGTATTTGTTCAGCCACAAAGGTGGAAAATGTTTTATTCATAGAGGCACGTTCTGCTGCTCTGAATCCTTTTTGGGTTTCTACGCGCACACCTTGCCGATGCCAGCCCTCAGGTAACCACAGCATGTGGTCAGAGACTGGGAAAGCCCTGATCTTGTCTGGGACAAGCTGCAGGTAGTCAGCACACTGCTTCCCATCCTGATTTAACTGGGAAATACTTTCACTTCTTTTTTTCGATCACTGCAAGTCCATGTCAGCCACAAGAACCATCAGCCCTCGCTCTCCCAAGACTGGTCATTTGTAGGATTTTTTTGCTTTTGTGCTTTTCCTTCCTATTTGCCTCTGAAATAAGTACCTACTAGTGAAATGCCCTAGCAAGAGACATTGCTGCCTGTGGTAATGAATATTTAATGAGCCTGTGTTTTATGGAAAGAGGGATATCTCATATGTTCTATTTACATTCATTAGTATATTAATTCTCAGGGGGAAAATGTCAAATTGCTCCACTTTATCTCAGTGAAATATCCCTCATGGTAAATGTACCCTGTAAAAAATAATCAAGGCAAGGACATAATCAAGAGGCTAATAGACAAAGGATAATGTAGAGCAGTATTTGTTGAGACAGCCCAGCAAGTCTCCTTCTTTTCACCTCCTTTTTGATCTCTTTGTGTGGGCTCTGCTTGTTGGGGTAAAGTCAAGAGAATCACAAAAATGCTGGTGGAAGAGGCTTCTGGAGGCCCCCACCCAGCCTCCTCCCACTCGATGCTCCATCACTAACTCAGAGTAGCTGCGGCTTTGTCTAGGCAAATCTTGAAAACTTTGAACAACAGAGCTCCCCTGCCCCTCAGGTGGCCTGTCCCAGGGCCATTGGGCCCTCCAGATGAAAATGTTTCTCCTAATGTCCCGCTTGGACCCCCAAAGCCACAGTGTCTTTCTGTCCCTTATATCATCTGCCTCCAATGAGAAGCTGCAGGCCACCATGAGATCACCAGTGATCAGCCCTCCCTGAGGCCATGTATCAGTGTGACATAGCTCAGGGTCTCACCACCAGGTCTGGGGGGCTGCTCTGAACAAAGGTAAACGTGGCTTTATTGACATGCTTCTGCCTTTCTCTCCTGCAGACTGCAGTGAAGAAAACCCTTGCGAAGGTCTGAGCCGGCATGCAACTTTCACCAACTTTGGCATGGCCTTTCTCACCCTTTTCAGGGTGTCAACAGGGGACAACTGGAATGGTATCATGAAGGTGTGTGCAATCTCTGTCTGGGTACTTTCTTCTCTCTGTAGATATACAGATACAACTTTCAAACAAATTTAGGCAACTCTTGTGTGAAAACAAAAAAGGTTTCCCTTTAAAACATCAAAGTTAAACTTTCCCATTTAAAAGCCAAATGTATTTTCAAGTGATAATTTGTCCTAAGTCTCACCCGACCTGAAACTTCATTCTTTTTAATGTATATATAATACGTTGTGAAAATTATGCCTGTTCTTGTGGCTGAGAGGAGTAACCATGTAGTCTGTGTCCTGTGCCTTTGGGATGTAACAGGATCCTCCTCTTCACAGATGATGGGATGCATGGTGTCCGTATTTTTTTCTACTCATTTCAGTTGTGCCTACAAGCTGTTGTGTCCAGGATATGTTAGTGGATGCTTTTCAGCCCTTGGCAGATTATCTTTGATGTTTCTGTATTTGGAGCCCAAGTAGAACCCCTGACCTTATAAATCCCTTACTTCTCCCATTCTGTTGCAGGACACTCTCCGGGAATGCACTCGGGAAGACAAGCACTGCCTCAGTTACCTGCCTGTTATCTCTCCTGTCTACTTCGTCACCTTCGTCCTCATTGCACAGTTTGTCCTAGTCAACGTGGTGGTGGCAGTGCTGATGAAGCACTTGGAGGAAAGCAACAAGGAAGCCAAGGAGGATGCTGAGATGGATGCTGAGATTGAGTTGGAGATGTCCAGAGGAGCAACCACCTCAGCCACCAGTGGGAGCCGAGGAGGTGCAGTGGCCCCGGAGAGCAGACCACCCTACAGAAGTCAGGAGACCATGAAGTCAGAGTCAGCCGTGCAGATAAAGCACCAAGCCCTGGTAACAGTTCACACAAAGCATCTGCTTTTCTTGTGCTTGGGGTAGGCAGGGGATGGTTCTCACCAGTCACTGCTGTCTGATCATCAGGCAGTCAGATCCTGAGTGACACAGAGCCAAAGAGGCAGGAGACGAGGCAGTGTGGGAGGAAGGCAGCTTTCCTGGGTCCCCCTACGGCAGAGATGTCACCACCACCTCCGCATCTTGAGTCATCTCAGGAGGGCTCCCTGAGGTGCAAGGCTGCTTGAAATGCATTCGCCAGGGCTGATGCTGTCCTGACCATTGTTCTGGGGGAGGGCAGGAAGTCCATCTCTTGCCATTTCCAGTTCATTCAAAGGTCATGAATTTTAAATTAAAAACCGTAATAGCCACAGTCCCTGTCCTGCTCTCCCAGCCAACACATGGGTCCTTGTCATTTTAGCATGGGCAGCAGCACCGGCGAGCAATCTCATAAAGCCGGTAATGATGGCACTGTCAACCCTGACACATACTGCAAAGGATGGCATAATTCCCTTCACACAGGTGCAGATGCACTGCTCAGGTTCTTTTTAATCCCACTTTGGGATTTCCAGAGGACCCTCAAGCAAACGGTGATGTGCAGCTCAGGAGGGTATGTCTGGCGCTGGTGTAAGCATGCAGCTTCCCACTGGCTCATGCTCTGCTTAGGGCACGGCTGACACGGACCCTGGGGATTCTCAGAGCCCCTCAGCAAGAAACTGGAGGTTCCTGGGTTGATTTTCTAAACACTGCCTGGTCTCTGGTGTCTATTAGTTCTGTAGAGAAATAGGGCAATCAGAAGTCAGGGGGGAAGAAGGGGTGTGAGATAATTGTCTCATTCCATGTCAGCAGCATACGATTCAGAGTGAATATGAAATTGCTTTGTCACCATGATTGCAAATAAATCTACCACAAAATCAATGGGGGATTCGAGACTAAATTACATTAAATTAGATTTTTGTAGAATCTATCAGACGCTATTAAGTAAAAAGAAATTTAGTTACACGGCAATGGGGAATTCACTATTTGAATGTAGTTCCTAACAGACGTTTCTGCAGGAAAATGCACCATAAACACCCAGGTTGCTTTTCTTATTGTGTGAAGGGAGGGCACATCCTTTCACGTAGGCTGTGTTTGCAAACTGAGTTAATTTCCATTGGGTTTTTCTCATCTTTCATTACCTCCGAGCCCATCAGGAGCTGTGTAGAGTCTCCTCTTGGCCCTAGAAACTGCAGGGTGAGAGGTGATGCACCCCAGAGCGAGAACAGCCTGAGCAGGGAGCTGGCCACAGATTTCCCCCTGCAGATGAGGTTGTTCAAATGCAGGTGAAGATTTGCAAGCCACAGCTCCCCCAGCCCTGCACAGCACAGAGGCACGGCGGGGGGGGGGGGGGGGGGGGGGGGGGGAGGGTCTGGGTTGAGGCAATGCCCTCACTCACCCCTCAGACACCCAGGCTGTTCCAGGCAGGCATGGGTGGCTGGCAGCTCGGTCCTGTGCTCCCTGCTAGCTGCATTGAGGATGTTAAATACATAGGGCCCTGTATGACTAATCCTGCTACTTATGGTGGCATGGACACCCTGGAAGGTGTTGCAATATCTGCTACATTTTCTTGCCATTTATGACAATTTTGGCAGTCCACATTTTGGCAGCCCATTTGCTTTGCTTTTCCTTCCTCCTCTGGATGAATGGAGCAACTAGGAAATGCCACAGGGCAAACGTGTTTGAGTGTTAAGACCCAGCCTTGCTCTGCTACTGATGCTTTTTATCTCCCCAATTTGAAGGAGGCGCTGAGCTGTGAGAATGTGTCTTTAGCCATCCCAGACTCAGACATGCTGGAGGGGGCAGAGACTCCTATCATGGAAATCCCGTCCTTCTGCTCTGTTTCCCAACATGTCCTGACACCTTCCCACAAAAACCCAGGCCACAAGGCTGAGGTGAATGACATCGTGCTGTTGTTTCTGCATTGTGGCATTGTGTTTTGGTGCTGTGCAACTAGTGATGGTGTCTGAATTGTCCTAAACCTGTCGCTTCACAGCCACAACAGTTGTTTCCATCCTCTGTCCTGTAAGAACTTGTTTATGATACAGTATTGAGGAAACAAAGGCCTAAGCAGATCAATACAATTAGGATCAAATTACAATTAGGATCAAAATACAGATCAATTAGGCTTTCAGCTAGCACCAGAGCTGTGGATTCAGGAGATGCTCTGGGGACATCACCCAGCAGACCAGAAGGGCTGTAGCCGCCTCTGCTCCATCCCTCCCAATCGCACCACAAACTGGTGCCCAGCTCGCATTGCATAAGGATATTGCAGAGTCTGCCCCGCTGCAGCACAGTACCCTCCTTGGGGTGAATGAGCTCCAGATGTGGACACGGTGGGCGTGAGAAACATGCAAGCCTCGGTCCGTGATGAAGATGCACATTGACTGTGATGGAGAGCACATTTGCTGTCATCAGAGAACTTGCAGGGGCCACCCAGAATTAATCTGCTTTAGGCTTGGGCCATCTTCCCCTTTATTACCTGACCTCTGTCATGACTATCAAGGCATCTTCTAGTGGCAGGTATCTCACAGCGTCTCCAAGCAAATTCTGGGCTCAGATTAAGGTCTTGATGACCATGTGGTTTTCCTTGTGCAAGATGAGTGATATGAAGGTATAATCCTCAAGGAAGTCCACAGCTCTGCAGGGTGCCCGTTAACTTGGCCACCTGGAAGCTGCAGAGGCTCAGAGGGAGATCGCAGGGAAGGCATCTTTCAGGGACAGGCAAAATTTCCGACTTTGTAAATACAACTGCAAGGGGTCCTGGGTTTCTGCTGGCAGAGCTGAGAGCTTGTTACCTCTACAGGGACCAACAGCATGACCCTGGCTGCCACCAGAGCTGGCCTGTGCCGGGGTGCCAGCATCAGCAGGCACAGGCAGGGAGTTACACCTGCCCTTGTTCTGACCCTCTGCCTTCCCCACCGCAGAGGCTGCGAGAAATGGCTAAGCTCGCTCACAGTGCTGAAGACACACATCTTCAGAAAGGGATCAGGAGGAGTCCTTCATCTGGGAATTTTGCCCATGGCTTGTTTGTAGGCTGTTGGCTCCAGGCCTCTGAGAAGTTACAGTGTTCCCTCTTCCACAGCATCCTGCCAGTCACCTTTGCTTACAGAGGATCTTCTGGCTGTTTAATCACCCAGGAAGGGTCATGTCCTGTGGAGGTATTTGCAGGATTATTTCTTCTTGAGCTCCCTCTGCACCAGAGCAAAATCAGAGCTTGAACAGACTATTGATTCCCAGACACAAGAGGAAGGAGTTACGCTCAATCGATTAAAGGTGCTCAACTGAGCCTCTGAGCTGCCTCACCAAGACTGTCGGCAGTCAGTTTGTTGCCTTTCTACTTGGCCTGAGAGGGGTCCCATGGTGAGCAGGGTCCCACCTTGCACATCTCTACCACATGCCTGGGACCCTCCCAAGCCCCCAGGGTGCCTGCAGGCAGGGTTCACCATGTGCAGTCCCAGCAGCACTGGTCCAGGTTGGGCTTTCATGGATTTTGAAGGAGCCACATTGATTTCCAGGGCATGGGATCAGGCTCCCAAGTGAGTGAGGTGTTTCCCATTAAAGAGGAGGAGCAGCAGTGGCATTGGTGGGGTGTCTCCAAACCTTCCTAGCTGTTGAGAGCAGCTCACCAGGTGTGAGCCAACGAGCTTCCTGGCCATGTTTCATATTTCAAATACTTATTGCAGTAGCTTTGAAGCCATTTGAAATGTGCCCACATCCCTAACTCTACTGGATCTCAATAGCTGAAACCTTAAACATTGCAGTTGTTAATGTCAAGAAGGGATTTCTGTTCATTTGTGCCAGCCAGACACAAGCAATGCAAGACGCTGTAAAGATGAACTGTTACTAGACACTGTGATCGTTCTGTTAGCCTACTGAGCAAGTGGAGCAAGACCTTTTCTCTCTGTGTGGCACCCGGGTGTTAACAATTGCCCACCTGCCTTCAGCTCAGGTGTTGTGATGCTGATAGAGCTTATTAGTTGTAATGGCCAGAGGCCAACTGGCACAGCCACCCTGCTGGTGCATTAATATATCAGACGAGAGACCTGGGTTGCACCTGGAGGGCTGCTGGGCAAGGCAGCAGGCAGCGCTGGACGCCAAATACCTGCAAATAACCGCTGCTGATCCCCCCACCATCTTCTCAGCCAAGCTCAACAGGGTAAAAGCATCAAGCAATTTGTCTCAGGATGTGTCTTTTTAGAGATCTGAGGAAATAAAGAGCCAGAACTACATGGAAAAAACAGATTTAACCAGATCCTTGGTGACCTCCAAACTATCCAGTGAGGGATCTCCGGCTCAGATTTTGCTAGCAGAGAGGGAAAAAAGCCCAGCAGAGCAAAGCAAAATACATTTAATTTAAGACATGCAGCTGGGAAAATGTTTTCAATCAGTCACTGGAAGGCTGACGTTAAAGGAAAACCAGAGCGATTAGTCGTACTTTAGATAACATGGTAAATTGTGAGGGGAATGTGTCTGGGAGCAAAACCTCGGGGCCAGGAGCCAGGCTGCAGGTCCTGTTCCAAGGGCTCCCCGTCCCCCAACACTTGGCCAAGTCATGGCACTGCCTCTCACAGCTGCTCCGTCAGCACCACAGAGACATTGTTTGAGCCCCTAAAGCTTCCTAAGACGCCAGGATAAATCTGCTGTGAGGTGCCTGAAGTGACAAGGGCCTCGGAGAAGCAGTGAGAGGTCAAGTTTAAGGTTGATGTGCTCTGTCCAGATATTTCTAACCAGTCCCATTTCACAGTGAGAGCAAACACAGAGAAATCCCTTTTCAGCCCCCGAACAGCACCACATTCGCGCTGCCATGGTGTCGCCTTCTGCCCTCTGCCGTGGGGCTGTCTTCTTCTGGGCTCAGTGGTGCCCAAAATGCTCCCCGTTGTAGGAGAGAGGCAGCAGGGTTTGCAGTGGTGTTAATGTCCATGTTTAAATGTCTGCCTGTATGTGTGTTTTGGGGAGATAAAACAGGAATTTCCAGAAACACTTGGTACCCCTGGTCAGTGTGGCCGAGGACTGGCCAGTTTTGCCCATCTGTCCCAGGGTAGCTTTGAGGAGACGGGCATCCCCACCCAGGCCAGGCTGAAAGCATCCCTGGGAAAATCCGAGCGGAATGGTGTGAGGAATGCTGGTTTTCTCATGTGTTTAGAGGGTGGGCCCCATTTTCCTGGACCTTACTTTTTCTCTGCAGTGTCCAAGAATTGGCTTAGTGGTGGGTCATTGATGCCTCATTTTACTCCAGCCACAACTCGAGCTCTACTCAGCTAGCACAGCACAGCTCTGGTATCCCGTTGCAGTCACCAGGGCTGCAGACTCTGTAAGATGCCAAGAGGAACATCTGCATACAGTTTTAAAAGAAAAAGCAGATGAGGAGATCGCTGTAAATTCACCACTGAGATGCTGAATGACCCCATCTCCCTGTCTCCTTGCTTTGCAGGGCAGCGCAGCCTCTCTGAGGCCCCAGGACTCTCAAAACCTGCTGACAGTCCGCAAGATCTCTGTTTCCCGCATGCACTCCTTGCCCAACGACAGCTACATGTTCCGGCCTGTGATGCCAGCGAAAGCCCCTTTTCCCCTCCACAAGGTGGAGATGGAAACGTATCCCTGCAAATCCCAAAGAGGTACTGCTCATGGAGTTTTCCCTTCCTTCTCCTAGCTGAAACCATGAGGTGGCAGGTACGCGTGGTGGTTAGATGGGGAGTAAGCAACCCGTGCCAAACACAGGCTGAACCAGGGCTTGCTTCGATTCGGTACTGTCAGCACGACTGCAGTTTCCCACACGCTGCCCAGTTGTGTGTTTTCATCACATCACTGCTTTTTTTCAGCAGAAAAAGCTGGGGGGTCAGGTGTTTGACTGGGGAGAAGTGGGGTTCCTGAGCCATGGAGGGTAGAGGACAGGCTGTTATCTGAGGAAAAGGGTACAAGCTGAAGTAAGCGATCAGCCCTGACATCATAACTATGAACCAATAAAATCAGCATGAATCTGGGCCAGAGTCGGTATTACTTTCTGACAGAGCTCCTTTACAGCTATTGTTTCAGGCAGTCTTCAGTCTCAGAGCGGTATCTTTTTAGCACGGTACTTTGAGTTCAAAGATGCAGGAGTTTCTTTGGGAGCATAAAGATTAGCAACCACTTTCCAGTGCCCCCCTAGCCTGACCTTATAATGAATCTTTGCAGAGACCCCGCAGTCAGGGAATCACAAGCTACACAGAGCCTGTGAGTATACATTTACCCGACTGCATCCAAATACATTTCCCCTAAAATGCCTTTCTAGCACCTCCACCTCTTTTGTTGTGTGCATTGGCTTGAAGGGGAAATCAATAAGAAAGAATCTGCCTCCCTAAAAGCACATGTGCTTCTTGAGCAGAAGAACTTACCAGCCTGGTTTCCTTTGATGCAACGTTGTTTGAAATGTAAGAACTGCTTGGACAGATGAGTAGTGGGTTTGCAAACCCTGGTGGGACTGGCAAGATCTGCTCTGATTTCCTTGGATGAAGTAACTCTGTATTTGTTCAAACTCTCTGGACACCAGTTAACGTTCTCTGCTCAGTATTTATTATTATTTCACCTGCAAATTCTTTGCTAAGCAAAGAAAACAGAGGTTGGGTTTCATGGCCGGACTACTGGGGATGGTTTTCATCTCTGTAGTGGGTGTAAATCAGGATTTATACCAGTATAAAACTGCTGTGATGTTGGCAGGGGTGGGTAGAACTGATGAAGAACTTTCTCATGTTTCCCAAATTTCTCCCCAAGAGCACCTGAGTGATGGATACGTCAGGGGCTTGCTTTTTCCCTGGTCTGGGACATGCACCCAACCAGTGTCACCAGAGCTGTGCTACTCCTGAGCTGACCAAACTGCGATTTAAGTCACAGTCCCATAAGTTATGTGCAAGTAAAACTGATCACGTAGAGACTCACATTAGCATCTGTGTTTCACCGACTTCTCAGCGTCAGTTAAGGACGTCTGGTCTTCTCCCGGTACTTCGGTGACAACACAGTGAAAATACTGTGAGATGACCAGATACTGTGTTGTTTTGGTCTTAGATGCTTCCTGATTTACTAGAAAAACAGGAGAAAAAATATACAAATCCAGAGATATTCAGTGTTCCCGAGTATGCAGTTTAGAGGGGTTTTTGGTTTCCTATATGAGAACTAGATGGAAAGTTTCCAACAAAAGGGAATTCCAGCTAAGGACAGGGAGGAGAGCATAGGGTTTTGATTTTATGACCATGTTTGTGACAGATTTTATGACAAAGTTTTTCTACATCATAAAAAACATTTTGTAAAGCCTGGATTAGCACATGAACAGCACAGACTCACTCTGAAATTCTGGCTGTAGGAGAGCCCAAAAAAGAACTAGGGAGAAGTAGGGTGGGGTGGGAGTGGGAAGCTTGCTACACAGCTCTTTCTGTGGTGTTCTGGAGAAAAGCTCCAAAAGAAAAATGATTAAACACTAACTTTTCTTTCTTCCCAACAACAAATCTCTTTCTGAAATGCAACTGCAATCTGTCTGGATGGCTTTTGTCATAGGTTCAAGTTCCCTGACCTCTGGGCGAGATCTCTTGAAGTGATGGATAGCTGTGTTTTTAACATGGAGCAGCAATGTAGAAACAGACGTTGGGTTTCAAGCTAATGAGGACAATAAATCCTGCAGCCAAAAAAATAAAAAAGCAAACGATCTTTCAAACAACACAGAACTGCAGTAAAGCAGCACCACAAAGGGACTGGGGAGGAGGGATTGCCTTTAGACTTAGCCAGGGGACCGGGAGCCTTCAGGAGGAGAGCGATTCCTGCCTGATACATGAGCTCAGGGACTGTCAAAGCACTCGTAGCGGTCTCCATGCTGCTGATCAGACCCCATTCAGCCAACGTCTGCCTCGTGGACAGGCAGTGCTGGTGGTGTTTGGGCTGTAGTGAACAGGAAAACTGCCCTGGTCATGCCAGCAGTGTCCGTACACCGTGGTGTCGGTACAGCAGGGTGCCCACTGGCCGTACAAGGAGGTAGGTTTGACTTTGAAGTCGAGCTCCGGAGCCTCCCAGGGAGCTAAGCAGCGCTGCTCTTGCCTCCGTTTGGTGGAGCAGCGCAAGGTTGCAAGCCCTTCACTGGCAGCACTGCAGAAACGAACCCAGGTGTCCTGACTCAGGCGATCCAGCACAGCCACCAGACTTAAGTCCCTGATCCGTGTTCTCCAAACAGGCAACATCCTTTTACAAATCCTCCCAACGCGATGTTACAGGAAGGTGGCAATGGCAGGGTTTCAAATGCAACCCCACCTCCTGCCCTTCATTTGCTGCCACGTGGTCCTGGTGGTCACCATCCACCCTGAGTGTTACAGCGGCTGCAGGAGGAGGTTCCTGTCACCTGAAACAGAAAATAGAGGTTATGAGCATAAAGTTTGTAACAGTCGATATCCTGGAGCAGGCAGAGCCAGATGCAACACTGCTGAGTTGCAGAGACTTCATCTGCAACCTCCTTGCCATCCCTGAGGAGATATGGCCTGGTATTCAGAGCAGGAGACAGGACAAGGGACACCTGGTTTTTAATCCTGGCACTGCCCAAGGCTTATGCTGAGGCTTGGGATTTCCACCAGACTAGACAAGCATTTCCTTTCTCCTCCTGTGTTTGCTGCCTCCTGGAGCCTGTGGGCACCCTCAGACCTCCACAGCCCCCCGCCAGCGGTGGTGCTGACCGCTCTCTCTCTGTTTCCCAGGATCCATCACCTCCATCCGCTCCCAGCCTGTGGGAACGTGTTCCTCTCTGAGAGTCCCGACGGAGTCCCTCCAGCTGGCAGTCCGTTCCCCCAACCATGAAGGCCGCCATCGCTGGAAGATCCTTCCCCCACACGTCACACCTCGATCTCCTACTCTTGACAAGCTGCTGTGCAGACAGGTGAGCAGCCAAGAGCCTGCAGAGGTGAACTCGTCTGGTCACCTGGGCCTTTCCCTTCTTTCCCAGTCCCCTCTTGGGTTTCTTTTCTTGGAGCTTTAGAACAAAAATTTTAACACACTCCAGTCTCAGCAAGTGACACACAGGGGAAAGCCCTTTTTACCTACTTTCGTCTTTGTGGATGTGCTATTCTATGAAAGCCTAGCTAAAGCATAGAGAGAAGGCACCCAATTCAGTTTTTCCGGTGCTGTGGGAAGCCTGCAGCCAGCACTGCACTGTGTCACTTCAGGCAGGTTACACTGACTCAAGAGGTGGTGCTAGAGCAAGAGCAAGATGGTGCAGAAAGAGCCGGCAGGTACAACCCCTGTACACGTAGCTCTGGGTCTGCTGGCCGGCAAAGCCTCGTGCACGGGAGGAGGGTTTGCCAGCAGCTGGCACGATGGAGCAGGGATGGGGTAGGTGCAGGGTGCGTTAGACCCACCAACCATTCTGCCACGTGCCATGTTTCATCGCTGGAAGTGCCGCTGGCCCAGCAGATCCCCAGGCTCTCACCCTCTCTCTCTCTCTCCTCACCTTCCAGGAGGCCGTTCAAACAGACTCTGTGGATGGGCAGGCTCTGGACTGCAAGGACAGCTTGAAAGCAGAGCCTGGAGAGATGTTACCATCAGCAAAGCAGCCCCAGAGCACCTTCACCACCAGCCCACTCCATCCCACAGCTGCCTCCCCTCCATGCTCCCCCCCATCCTCCCCACATCGGCACCCCAGCACACTCACACGGAAGCACAGCTGCGGCCAGCACAGCATCCCCAGCCAGCCGGCCAGCCCCAGCAGCAGCCCTCCCAGCCCTGAGGGCTGCCTCTTCGAGTCCTCTGACCTGGCTGACGAGGAGGTTTGCCACATCAACAGCTCGGCCAAAGACTGGGGAGGGGAGCACTCAGACACTGGGAGCCGCTCGACTTCGCCGTTCATCTCCCCGGCCCCATCGCCAGTGTCCCTCAAGAACTGCAGCACAACCAGCCTCTCTGGGGGCATCACCAAGGAGAAGGACTTGAAGAAGTTTTACAGCGTCGATACGAAGGGCTTCCTCAACAAGCCCAGCTGGGCAGATGACCAAAGGCGACACTCCATCGAGATCTGCCCCTCCATGAGCGATGGGGACTGTAGCTTTGAGGACCCTGCTGAGGAAAAGCAGCGGTCCCCTGCCCACATCCAGACGGAGTCCGAGTACATCCACGGAGCCCGGAGGAAGAAGAAGATGAGCCCGCCCTGCATTTCTATAGATCCTCCCATGGAGGACGACAGCGGGGCGGCCTCGCGCACCAAACCCTCTGAGAACAGCATGCTGCGGCGAAGGACCCCGTCCTGCGAGTTCCCGGCTTACAGAGAGTCCCTGGAGCTCATGGAGAGCCAGCCCGGGGAGCCGGCCTCCAAAGCGGAGCGCCGGGGCCAGCCGCCGTGCCGCGGGGAGCACCTGGCCATCCCCAAGTTCTCATTCGAGCAGTTGGACGGCAGCTCCTTGAGCAGCCTCTCGGATCTCCTGGACAGCGGCCAGTCCACGCCGGCCTCCGTGGACTCCCGGCCGGACCCCGCCGCCTCCGAACTGAAAAAGCCGGATCACTTAAAAACTCAGTGGAGCAACACCGAGAAAAGCAAAGAGCTCCTGGGCATGGCCAAGAGCCCCCTCCAGAAGCAGGACTTGGTCCCTGTGACTGTTGCGACAGAAGAAGACATAGATGACCCAGTATAGCTTTCTGGGAGGGGGGAGCGGGGGGGGTCTCAAGGGCTTGACACCAATGTAGGTTTCCAAACCGAAGGGACCGAGTGGCCACGCATACGTGGGTGGCTGCTCTCGGTTTTTTTCCTTTCTCGCAGCCACTTGTTCTTAAGCGCTGTGGATGTTTGCAAAAAAAAACCACACACACACACACACAAAAAAAAAAACAACAACAAAAAACAACACCACACAACGAAAAGAAAAGAAAAAAAAACAATTAAAAAGAAAAAGAAACTAAACAAACGGCTGGACGAAACGCTGACGGGTTTCGGGGTGGGGGGAGCAGATTTGCAAAGCGGTTCAGGGGTTTCTTTTCTAAAGGGACCTTCCCTTTAGAATCGGTGGAGCCGATTCAGGGGGTGGCTTCGTTCCTCCCACCCCGCTCCGTGGCCTCAATCACATTGATTCAGGTTCGAGGTGGCGGCGGCTGGGATTTGGGGGATTCTCTTTGGGTTTTGTTGTTTTGTTGGTTTTGTTTTTTTAAAGATGCTCAACTTTTAACAAGGCACCTTTTAGAGATGTCACATTACACGGGAGTGCCCAGGAAATGGGAGCTGTACATTGTCTGTATATCAGCAGTTATATAAATAGAAATAATGTATTTGTGAGATACAAAACAAGGAAAAAAGACAAAAAAAAATATACCCACAAAAACTCTCTCTTCATAATGCACATATTTTTATAGAGAAACGATACTGGTTTTTGCATTACATGTGACTCCGCAACTGGGTGGTGTTTCCTTGGGTTTTATGTGGAACTAATTATTACGGCCATTCATTTTCCAAATGTTTCTCTTCTTTCTTTGCTTTCATTTTTTTCCTCTTCTTCCCTCCACCATCATCCCACCAGCTTCTTTTCACAGTTGATGCTTTCAATGTCTGATTTTTCTTTTGTACTTTAGAGGTTTTCCTAACTACAGAAAAAAAAACCAAATCACTACTGAATTGTAGCCAGTGCAATAATAAGTTATTCATTCTTCTTGTCTGTACAGCTGTCCTGTTGCTTTTTTCTTCATTTTTTTAACTGAAATTCAGGTTACATGTCGCAATAATCTGAAATAACATGCACAAACATGGTTTCTTGTGTTACAAAGAAAAAAAAAGACCAAAAAAAGGAAAAAAGTTAAATTTACAGAGAGATTAAAAAAACAAATAAATAGTAAATTATTTAAGAAATGTATTTTGTTTACTGCAGTTCAAAGTAAATTATTGATACAGTATGTAAAGGTATGAAGAGCTGTCTTAGGTGATGTTCTTTGTGAGCATTTCAACTAACGATTTGTCCTCCTCATAGCAGAACGCCCTCGGAGCCTCGGCGGTAGCCGTATCCTTCCCATTTGCGCTTTTTCTGTCGGTCTTCCCCCTGCACCCCCTGCACCCACACACAGACGCGTTCGCCTCCCAAGGCCCTTCGGTGCCAGCTCCAGCTGAGAAGCCTCTAGAGGAATTCAGGTCACCTGTTAACTCCACCTTTTTTTTTATTATTATTTTTTATTTTCAGTTTTGGGGTTGATATTTCAGTTTTTTTAGCCTCCAGTCCCTGCTCCCTCCCCACCCCTCATCCAGACCCTCTCACCGTGGGACAGCTTTGCCGTGGAAAGCTGATGTTAAATAAGAGCAGCAGCAAGGCCGCGCCATCAGCCTGAGCATCGGGCAGCGGCCACAAAAAGACGTACAGGGGAAAAAAAACCAACCCAATCGTTTTTGTTTGGTTCGTTCCATGCCGCCTCATATTTATGCATTCACATATATCTTCTGTTATTTATGCATTCATTACTCAAAAGGAAATGTATCTTGTTTCACATGTATTAAACTGTATAAACTGGAAGCGTGGCCTGACTTTGTGCCGCAGGGCGGGCTGAGGCAGGATGCCGAGCCCTGCTCCAGCGCATCGCATCCAGCCGAGGGTCCCATCCTGCCTCCAGAGCTCAGCATCCCCTGAAGCCTCTTTTCTAGATGCGGCCGTTGGGGCATCGGGCCCTGAGCCTGAGCCATCCCCTTCCCGCTGCGCCTGGAGCTGGTCCCACCTCCCGCTCGGCTCCGACACTCAGCGAATCCCTCGCCCGGCGCAAGAGCCTCCATATGTCAAGCGAGTGGCTTCGTGCTGGCTGCCTGCGAGCACCTGCGCCGTTGCAATTAAGAATCATTTAGGATTATTGTAAATAATTATCCTGTCTCAGTGGGATAGCAAGGAATTCCAGAAAAGCACCATAAAAGTAATTATTAATCACGCTTTGGAGACGATGGCAAATTCCTTTTGTTGCAGTTTAAGCAGCAGACTGGAAAGGAGAATCCTCCGGGCTGAATCCTGCCTGGAGGCACGTGGGATGCCCTGGTGCATCCCTCGGCTGCACTGCGCAGCTGCTGGTGGTGTTACTGCTGGAATTCTTTGGCTTTGCTGGGAAAGGCAGCATCCCCCGTGCCCAAATCCCCCCTCAGAGCTGAAGGAAAAGCCGCTTGCTGCAGGGCGGGTGGCCACCGATAGTGACTCCCTGCGCAGGGATGGAGAGCTGGTTTGCAGGACACGTCGGAAGGGCTTGAGGCCACGGCAGGGTGTCAGGGATAGTTCAGAGGTTTTGCTCCAGTAGCCCCTGGTCCTGGCTCTGCGCCAGCCCCAGGCCATGGGCCAGCACCATGTGTGAGGTGGCCAAATACTGGGGGCAGCGAGATCCAGGTACCAAAGCCTTGATTTTGCAGCAGGAACCGCAGCTTGGGAGTGCACTAAATGAGGCTCCAGCAGACTAAAAAGTAGCCAAGGGGTTTTTTTTATTTTATGCTAGCAGAAATGTAAAGGGAGGAAAAGAAGAGGCTCCCTCTGCCTGTCACCTGGCCAGGATCAGGATGGGACGGGACACACAGCACCTGCACCACTGTGGCAGGAGCCCAGCACAGCTGCAGCCGGAGACATAGGAGAAACCCATGGAGATCACCCAAAATACACAGTGAGTGCTGGGGGTGAGGGTTATGTTATGAACCATCTCCTTTGTAAAGAGGTTATTTGTCAAAAGCAACATGTTCCATGGAGTAGGAGGTTTGGAAAAAACTGCCACCAGGAAGGGGGTTTATTACGTTGGGAATAAACCGTGGCCAAGTCCTGGCCAGAGGAGTGCTGGCCCAGCACAGCCCCGGGATGCTGTGGGCAACCGTAGGAAAGTCAGGCAGCAATTCCAGGGGAGCTGCCCCACTACCAGGGGGAGCAGAGGAGGGAAAGCCTCTTATTTTTCTTAAATTTCAATAATAAAACGTTTTTGTATATATAAAAAAAGGAACAACTTTAGAAGGCATTTGTACCTGTCTGCTTTGGAGCAGGGACAAAAGGGAAAGAGCCTTTTCCCATCTTCCCAAATTCCCGGGGGTCTGAGGCACCGCCGAAGGGTGGGAGCTGCATCCACAATCCAGCTTCAGCAGACGGCTGAGCCGTGGGAATGGCAGTGCTGTCCCACATCACAGCAACAGTGTCACTCCAAATCGAGTCTCTCTGCCACTTGTCACCTTCCCAACTAGGGGTTTCCAGCCAAGGAAGGAAAAATCCAATTTGAGGCAGGAACCTCTGCTGTTAGAAGCTTTTTTGGCAAAGCTGTGCTTTATTAGGCTAAAAATAAGCCTAAATCAGACCATTTAATTACAAGCAGGAGCATGAAGCACGGGGGACTGGAAAAAGGCTTTCTTTGCCCATGGTTACAGCTTGCGGTAGCTTCAGGAGCACTGGGGTTGGGCTGCTCTGGGAATGATCCCTTTCCCGGGACACCTCCTGGGATCCCACAGGTAAAAACCCAGGAATGAAACACGTCAGACCCATGACATGGTTGGCCCAGGCTGACAGCATGAAGAGGCCACACCATGGGTCTTTACTGGCCCAATCCACACCACGACGACAGTGCTGCTCTTGGGTACCAAATGCATCGGCTAAGGGGCATCAGCAGAGCAAAATAGCCTTTTCCTTTCCTTATTTGTGACCTCGGTCAAAGCACAGGCAGCTTGCCAAGACTGGAATATGGCCTCCATCCCACAACGACGCTCCTGCAAGGTGTGGGGCATCCAGACACCACCCATACGCCAGGCACAAGTGTCAGCTGGGAATTGCAGGTTCAGAGCTGCTTCAAGCCACAAGGAGAAGGAACTGAATGGGCTCTGCTGCCTCTGCCCAACTGGAGAGGCTCACCGCCTCCCGGGGACCTGGCCTCCCACCACAGCTGCCTGCGGGACACAGCCATCCCCCGAGATGACACTGCAGCTGTGACATCTGGATCAGGTACGCACCAAGACATCCCCAGGGTCTGGGGACATGGATCAGGCTCTTGGAAAAGCGGAAGAACAAGGCAGGAGCCTGGTACTGAGAGCAATTAGTGAAGACAAGGTGGGTTTTGTAGTTTGCTGGGTGCAAAACCCTGCTGGTAAAGAAGATGCTGACGGGGATGCAGCTGCGCCTCTGACGCGAGGGCACGGGTCCTTACCGTGTGTCAGACCCCGGGGAACTCGCTCACCTGCAGCAGATCGAATGTTCCCAGCCAAGAGCATCTGAACGTGCCCTGTGGCTTCAGGACCCTCCTCTCCCTCCCTGCAGGCGCTGGTCCCAGGGCTGCAGTGTCATCACAGCTCTGTGATGCCTCCCGGGACATGTGGGGGTTCTGCCCCAAGCCCACCAGGCTCCTGCTCCCTCCTTCCCTGCCGGCCTCCATCCCCAGGGTGCAGGGAAGCCCTTGTCACCTCGGAGGTGGCCACAAGCCTTTGCATTGTGGCTGCAGGGCAGGGGACTCACCTGTCCCCTCGGACAAAGCCACATGTTCCCAAATCCAAATGGAGCTCAGCAGGACCCATAACAACTCCTTCCAGGAGCCCGCAGGAACATCCTGGCCGGGTGGGGAGAGTCAAGCTCCAACTGAATTTCCTAAGGCCAGACAGTGACTGGGAATTGCTCCCTGACATCTCTTTTGGGGACGGTCACCTGGCTGAACAGGTGCAAAGCCCCTGGAGCTGGGTCCTCAGCCCAAACCTGGCTGTGCCCAACTGCACAGAGAAACAGTTTAACATCGCCCGGCATTAATTTCCCAGCTGATCGAATCTCTGCAACGTTAAGCAATTTCCACCGGGCTGTCTGCAAGGGTTGCATTGCTCAAGACCAGAAGTGAAAAGCACCGGGTAAATGTGAGTCATTATTATTTAATTAGATCGATTTCTATTTTGCATTTTTAATGATAATTCAGTCGTGTCCATTTGTCAGCCAGCCTCTGCCCCACTGCTCTCCATTTCAGCAAAACCACAGCCCGCTGGGACAGCAGCGCCGCGTCGGTCTGGGCTTGCCCAGAGCTGCTCTGGCAGCCTTTGAGGAGCGGGGATCAAACAAGGATTAAAACCCACCATGTTGAGGAAGGGGCAGAGGAAACTATCACAAAGCAACCTGAAGAGCCTCCAGATGGTCTCTGTTTCAAGGTTACATCTCGGATGGCATCGATCTGAAACCCTCTTTGTCAGGCTGGGGAGAAAAAAAAACATTAAAAAAAACCCCAACAACCAATTCTGAATCCATCCCCAGTGTAATTAGATAAAACCTTTAATCTGTCAGTGTTGCGAGATCATACAGGTTGCATGAATACTAATAAGCATTTGATATTTGTACAAGCTTTCTTAGGATGAATAATTAAATTGACTTTATCCATTAAACCTTCCCTATTAAGCTTTAAACACACGGCTGTGTTTTAACGGCTGGGGCCATCTCTTCTTCCATACAAGGGGGCTTAATTAGAAATTTTAGCACAGCCTGCCGGAGCCACAGCACCAGCAGTGCGGGCTGAGGGGCTGAAATCTCCATTTCTGTTTTTTTGGTTTCTTTAAGCAGCTCAACATGTCTATATCTGCTGCAATCCCGCCAGGGCGGTGGAGTAACTCACGCTCACACTAGGTGAGTGCTTGATCCTTTTCCAGCAAAACGGTGTTAACGTAGGCAGCCCCATTTCTCCCACGGTAGGATTTAGCCCTTTTAGCCAGGCCAGTCCCAGCACCAGCTCCCTGTGGAGGCTGGGAGGTGCAGAGGGGTTGCTCTGGGCTGAGGGACATGCAGCGGCACAGACATACTCCCTGGTTCAACACTGATCCAGGCGGCAATGTCACCCGGAGGGTTTCACACCCAGGCTGGGGCTGTGACCAGGCTGGGCTGCTCCTGGTGCGGGGACCCTTCGCTTGTAGGTCAGGATTGGGGTTTTTCCCAGCTGTGGCCATTGGACTATTCAGTCGAAAAAAAAAAATCTGTTCATGAGGAAAGAGAGAAAATGCCAGCAATCCTCATCATGTCACACCACGGGAAAGAAACCAGATTAATTATTTGACTATTTGATTGAAATCCCCTGGAGCAGCTTATTTTTTATTCTGCTTTGCCCCACTCAGAGGCACAAGCTGCGGAAGGCCAGTGGCAATGTCTCCAGGGTTTGCCACAGACACACGAGCAGAGAGCAGCTCTCCCACCCGAGTCACCCCCAAAAAACACGGCCACCCCCCGGGCAGGGGGCTGAGAGCAGCAGGGCTTTGTGTCCAGTGAAGGAATGAGCTCGCTTCCCTTCCCCTCTTCTCCCCAGAGCCTGATGTCCTTATCAAATCTGATGGCCCCGCTGGGAACCAGCTTCTCCAGTTCTCCTCACCCTCTCCCCCCTCCTGCCTGCACGTTAATTTATTCTGACTGGCTCAGACCAAGGCACTAATTAATTTTCCTCATTAACAACAAAAAACAAACACAAAAAAAATCTCACCAATGGTAACAAGTTCCAATACAAATTAATTCTTCATAGAAGACCAGGCATTTCACAGCTCGTTGGCAGCAACACCTCCCCTCCCCAGCCGAGCTCTGCCTGGCACAGGGCTGGCAGCCACATGGCCAGGGGGTGTCAGAGCTGGACCCCAACCTGCTAAATTACCCAGTGTAACGAGGGGGAGCAGAACACCGAATAGCGAAATGTCTGCTTTGGCTTTTTGCCCTGCTTTTCTGCTCAGGGGGTATATTTGCAAAACGTGTTTGGGCTGAGGATGGAGCAAGTCTCCCCAGGTTCGCGCCTGGCCTGGTTTACACACAGTGTGTGTCCCCCTCCCAGCAAAGCCCCTTCCCCGCTGAGCCCAGGGTGACGAGGACCCTCTTGATGTAGTTGTGACCCCTTGGGCCTCATTCCTGGCTGGCTCACAACATTCAGACACATAACGCAGAAGTTTACCCCACCTGTAACCCCAGTTACCTTCCTACCACAATAAACCTTCGGGTAGATAAATTCAGCAAGAATGACAACAGGAATGTGCTCCCCCTGATATGACGTTTGATGTTATGAGACTATCCTCCTTCCGTGCTGTTTGATTTGAGCAGCAGGTGGGAAGAGCTCTGAGAACAGAAGTAAAAGGCTGTTCAGACAAAGGGCAGGGAACCTCTCTGCAGCCTCCTCACAGAGATAAAACGCAGGCAGGGATGAGTCAGGCTGGCAACGTTGTGCAAACACTCTAAAAATAAAACTGGTTTATTGCAGATTAATGACACCATAAAATGTATTTCACTGGCCATTTAGCAGGTGTTGATCATAAATATTTGGGATTAAAAATAAACTTTTCTGCCGAGCCACTGTACTGTCATTTCTGTCTCACCCACCTTCCCCGAGCACCTGTTGGAAGCAATGATTCAACCCCAGGGTTGGTTTAATCATACTTGAAAATGTAACGGTGACAAAGTACCTGCTCTCTGGGTATCTCCCTGCAGCACAGGACTTTTAAGCGCTTGCTCTCCGAGGCAGCAGTGAGCAGCAGTGCCCAGACCTGCCATTCACATCCAGGGCTCTACTATTGCTATTGCAATTACCCTGAAGGAGCCCAGAGATGGGGCGATGGGCACCAGGTATGGCACGAGATACACACCACAGGCTGTGTCACCTCCGTCACAGGGCCACTGCCTGACAGCTTTTCCCAGGACGAGATGAGCCTCCACTTGCTCCCCCTCTCCCAGCAGCTAGCTCAGCCCTCACCCATGCGAGTGCGGAGTCAGTCCCTGCGGAAACAGACAGTGACGGCACACGAACCCCTCTGAGAGCACCACCACACTCCGGCCTCCCTGGGAGCCCCTCGCCCCGGGAGCCAGGGAAGCAGCCTGTTCGGCTCTGGGCATCAGGTCAAGGTACGCCAGCTTGGTTCAGAAGCTCTTAGCGACAGAGTTCCAAGCAATTTGGATTTTTCCAACCCCTGGCTCTTTCTGGGAATGAAGAAAACATAACTCCCTTAGTCGTTTAACATGCCTCGTGCACAGAGGTCGGTGCTGAAGGAACACTGGTGAGCTCACTAGGCCAGGAGTCAATCTTCTGGAGCCAGGACTCGACATGGGCACAGCATCTGCAAGAGAAGACAAGTCAGCGAGCAGCAGGCAAGTGCCCTTCCTCCCCACGAGGATGGCTGCGGCCCCAGACTCCCCAGGGAGGCTTCCCATCAGTCCCTTCACATATCACAGGATCAGGGCAAGCCCAAGGGAAGAGGTGAATGTTTTACGTGGCCAAGAGAAACAACAACATCGTTAAGTAACACCCATGGAGTTGGTGTGACCCCTGAGTTTTCATTATGCTTGGAAATCAAACTCTCTGATGGATCATTAATTAAGTTTTCCAGCAGGGCAAAAATGCTTCCTTGCTTGGGATTTCAGTCTACTCACAAAGATCAAAAATGCAGCTAATTAGAACAAGACTGGCATGCAAGAGAGGAAAGAAAAAACGGTCTCTTATGACTGGGAGGGGATAGAGTCCTTCCACAAGCAGGTACAGACGACTCATAGCTGCTGAAAAACCCTGCTGCCTTCTCTCTGTCACGGGGAAGGTCTCCTGGTGCTGATAATAACTCCTCCAGCAGCTGTATATCACTTGCCAGGCAAGAAAAAAATCCTTAAATTGGCTCTTAGCTGGCTCTGAGGTAGCTGGTAGCCAAGTGAAGCATTGGACAGCTGGTCTAGAACTATTTTATTCCCCGCCCCCCGATAATTTTCAGTTCAAATAAATTATTTTCTCTCAGGCATTCTTGAGGGGGAGGAGATAAAGGATAACATTTCAGCCATTCCCTCCCACCCCTCTTGCTTTCCTCTCACTCTTCTCTTGGCCAAATTTGTTCGCTGAATGTTAAAAAAAAAAAAAACAAAAATACAAAAACAAACCCAAAAAAACCCTCAAAACCTAAAAAATCGAGTTGAGGTAAGATACTGACAGAGACAATGTCTGTTGGAACATGGAAGATATTTTTTGGTGTGAAGTGCAACGGTAGTTTACTTTCAGTCCAGTATAAACCACACCACCTCTTTCAACAGGTGGTATCTTGGGGTGTCCCTTGGCCTTGAGGAAAGACACCGGCCACGAAGTTCACCATGTGGCACCGCAGCAAGCCAAAGCAGCAAAGCCATCTCCACCAGGTCTGCCAGAGGGGAGGTAAGTGGAGCTAGTGGATGAGGACAAGGACTGAGGCATTGTCCCAACCATGCTCATCTGCATCTCTGCTCAGCCCATGTGTGAAAGGTCTCTGACTTGAAACCACAGCACGGGAAACCCACACAGGCGCCGAGCCAGGTCTTCCTTCATCCCTCCACCCTTCCCCAGAGTGTCTGGTGGCAATTAAATGCCCCCGGATCGCTCTCAACAAGGGGAGCACGGTCTAGGATGCAGAAACGAGGCAAGGGGATGCACCGCAGCAGATGGTGACTGAGGCACCAAGCCTCGGTGGCACCGGCGTGTGCGTGCGTGACAAAGGTTCCTGGCGTGACGGCGGCATCAGTGGGCCCAGCGCTGGTATGGTGCAGCCTCCGTGGGGGAAAATTAAGTCCCAGTCAGCAGATTTCAGTGGTTTCAGCTCTGCAGGGCCCCAGCACATTCATTTGCCTCAAAATTTACCCTCTCCTTTTAATTAGCACAGGCTAATTAAGGCAGCACCATCCCACTTCCCCTCCCGCGGGATGCAGGGCCACATCCGGACGGGGTACGGCACGGCGAGGGGATGACCCCGGCCTCCCGCAGCAGCGCGGCCCGGGAGGGCGACCCTCCGCAGGCCACAAAGCCCATTTTCCCACCGATCCCAAAGGCTTTTCCTCCCTGGAAAACACGTGGCGGCTCCGGCCCGGCCAGGGGCAGACGGAGCCGAGTTGGCCCAGCCGGCAGCAACATCTAGTGGCCACGGAGCAGTCGCCGTCCCCGGGCTGCGCTTCGCAGCGAGCTCGCGGGGGCTGAGCTCATGTGAAAATAATAACGATAAAAATAAATCCCGACAGTTCAAGCTACCAGGTGGCGTGAGGGGCCTGAGGCCCATGAGGGGCCCCCCGGGCCGGGCCGGGCCGGGGGGAGCGGCGGGGGGCGCCGGGCGGGTCCCTGGGCGGGGGCCGCCCCCGGGGCGGGGTCTCCCCGCGTTTCGGGGCTGGGGAGCGGGGCCGGCCTCCGAGCGGCAGCTCCGCGAAGCGCCGCCCGCCGAGGAAGGCTGTCCCCGCCGCCGCGCCGTCCGTGGCCATGGCAACGGCGGGAGCGCGGCCCCTGGCCCCGGGGCGGGCCGCGTCATGGCGGCCGCCGGCAGCCCCAGCGTGTTCCTGCTGGCGGTCACCGGGCAGATCGAGAGCGGGCAGGTGAGCGCACCGCGGCCGCAGGGCGGGGGGGGGGGGAGCGCGGGGCCCCGCCACACAGCCCGGCCGCGGCCTCAGCAGTGCGGCCCGGTGAGGCGGCCGGGCCTCGGGCGCCAGGCAGCGCTGCCTCCGCCCGGGTGGCCGCCGGGCCCGGCCTCTGCGCCCTCAGCCCCCTGAGCCGGGGCCCCGCCACACAGCCCCCGGCCTCAGCCCCCGGACCCGGGGGTCCCCCCATCAGCCCCCGGCCTCAGCCCCCTGACCCGGGGGTCCCCCCCTCAGCCCCCGGCCTCAGCCCCCTGACTCGGGGCCCCCCCTCAGCCCTGACCCGCAGTCACGGCGGTGCAGGCCACCCTCAGCCCCCCGACTGGGGCTGGCCCTCAGCCCCAGCATCCCCCCACCAGCACAGCCTCTCTCTCCGGCAGTTCCCCGGATTTGACGACCTGTACTGCAAGTTCTGCTTCGTCTATGGCCAGGACTGGGTTCCCACTGCGGTAAGGCGCCACTGTGCGGCCCTGAAACCCAGCCTGCCTGCCAGGCCCGCTGGCAGCGTGGCATGTGTGTAACGGACTTTGTGCCAGCCCCCCGCTTATGCCACATTCTCCCCGCAGGGCCTGGAGGAGGGTATCTCCCAGATCACCTCCAAAAGCGACGTCGCGCCCGCCACACTCGTCTGGAACTTCCCCATCGACATTACCTTCAAGAGCACCAACCCGTCCGGCTGTGAGTGCTGGGGGTGGTGGGATGCAGCTCGCAGACCAGGCACCCCTCTCACAGACGCTTCGTTTGCAGGGCCACAGATCATAGTGAGCGTCTATGGACCTGACTTTTTTGGAAACGATGTGGTCAGAGGTTATGGAGCTGTTCATGTTCCCATCACACCTGGAAGGTAAGGTGACAACCTGTCTTTCAGGACAGAAACAGAGGGGTTTTTTTCTAGTCACTATGTTGTTTCAGAAACAAAAATGTTCCCCTATCTCCTTATCGTGTATTCTCCATCTGGTACAAAGAGCATGGATTTTCTAGCAGCTGCCCCTGGTTATCAAATAATTTTTGGTAATCCTGTAGACAACTGTAAAGTCAAAACCGGCATGTAGAAAGCTCAAGTATGAAGCGCAGTATGTTACCTCTCCTCATCTGTCTCAGCACATGCTAAGCTTTCATTCCTACCACTGGAAATGAAGGAAGATACTCTTTTCCTATGCAAACAAACCCTTTCTTTGTGGAAGGGAAGGTGCTATAATGAAGAACTTCAGTGGTCTGATGTGTCTGAAATTCTGGTACCTTTATAAACACAGGAAATCTTGCCAGTGCTGTTTGGCTAGTTTCTTAAGTTTTGCACGTCTTGTGTTTGTTTTAGGCATACAAGAACCATTGCTATGTTTGTTCCAGAGTCCACCTCTAGGCTGCAGAAGTTTACAAGGTAATAATTAAAAGACTTTTCCTTTTCTTTTTTTTTTTTTTTTTTTAAGTCCTTTTGCTCTTAGTCACAAAGGTATATGCAGCTACTCACTGGTGCATACATGTGAATACTTTGTATCATAACCAGATAGTTTTGAGTTTTGTAAGTAAAATCACATTTTTAGGTGTCTAGGTCTTCTGAAGAGCTTTCTTAAAACATGCTAACTACCTGCTTGCAGTAATGCTAACTCATCTTTTCTTCATCCTCACATTTGAACACTGATTTCAGCAGAGCAGACTGGTACATGAGTTCCTGTACTGAGTGGTAGCTCTATGTTCCACGGGTCAATTCATGTCAGTGATGTGACTTGCAGAGGCACTACTTAAAACTCATTTTACTGAGCATTTTAGTTGCCACTGGACTCTAAGGAGGCATGCTGCAGTCCATCCCTAAATCTTACTGTAGCTGGGGGCTTTTCTTGAAAGACAGCCACATTAAGAGCAACCTGGAAAGCAGAGGCAACATGGAAAAACAATTCCCAGTTCTACCTTTTCTTCCATCTGGAATGCATTTTCTGCAGCCTTTGTCTTGTTTACACACCTTCCAAAGTAGCAGTCTATACACAGCAACTGAGTGTATTAAGTTTTTTTCCTTCCATTGTATTGAGTACAGTCTGAATGACCTGTGAGCTGATTGTTCGGTGGTGGATTGCCAGTACCAGCAGAACCTGCCCTTGCAGAGTTGGTCCTGTGGTACTTGAGCACTTCGGGTCAAAGGCAGCATGGGAGTCTGTGCCTGATGGTCAGGATTCCACTGATTTACTTCTCTTTACGATGCCCTTTTTGTAGATCTACACTCTGATCTGTATTGTATACAGATATATATTGCAATACTCACTTTTGTATTACGTGCGCCTCTGATGTATCGAGAGTATCCAAGCCTCTCCGTCACTCTGGGTAATCAGGAGCTGAATTAGTTTCAGACTTCTTTGCCATAAAAAAGATTCTGTCTAGCCCAGAAATAACTTGAATTTAACATAATGTGTGTGAAATTGGTTTAATATTTTTCTCCTTAGAGAGACAAACTTATCTTTGATCAAAGTAGATCGGCAATAAAGTGAGTCAGTCTTCAAAACCCTCTACTGCAAACAAAAGCTGGGAGTTTCATTAAACCTTCCCTTTGCTTTTTTAATATGCATATCATGAACTGTATCAAATCCAAACACTAGCGAATGTATCCAATTAATTATTTTCTATTTTCTTCTCCAAGCTGGTTCACAGGGAGACGTCCAGAATTTACTGACCCCAAAGTGGTAGCACAGGGAGAAGGAAGAGAAGGTAAGTCCCTGGGAGCTCCTGACTGCAACCCTTGCATGACAGCAGGCCACAGCTTGGCCACCCATCTTCTGCTGATAAAAAAGACAAGTTGTTCCTGCTGAGAAAAGTCCTACCTGGATGTATAAGGAGTTCAACAACTATTCAAAAACATCTCTTAACCGGTTTTATTCACATCTTCCTTCTTCTAGTAACGAGGGTGCGATCTCAAGGCTTTGTGACCATTTCCTTCAATGTAGTGACCAAAGACATGAAGAAGTTGGGCTATGATGTGAGCCCGAGCGACATGCAGAACTCTGCTCTGGTGCCTGTTACAGAAGGGATTCATAAGTATTGAACTTGGGTGTGAGATATTCAGAGGCTCACAGAGAAGTTAAGCACATTGGGGCTTTTTGTGGCAATGGGGAATGAGTACCTGACTAAACTGAGAAAATGTCAGTGGGGACTATTATTCCAAAAGAAACACAACCCCTCGATGCTTTGGAATAACTACCTGAGTGTAATCCTTTCAGTAAGCAAACAGGTTGAAGTATTGTGTAAATTAATGTCATTGGATAATATTTAGCATTTTTTGAGTAATATCAGAGTATCTCAAAGTAAGACCTGTAAAAAAAATTATTTTTTGTAACAGCCTTTTGTACACTCTTTATATACTTCAGAACAGGTAAGTTTATAGTTGTAGCAGTTTTCCTGTGTTTAAAACATCACTGCAAACTCAGCTCTTTTTACTAATGTTTTTTGTGGTAGAAACGGGAAATTGAAATTATTGCACCTTCTTAAAAGGAAGGGAATATGGAAATGTTCCAGTAAAATGTACATGTGTTTCTCTGTGCCATGTGCTTCCCTCCGCAAAAGCAACAGCAGTTTTCTTTATAATCCCACATAGTGCTTTAGAGTTCATGCAACTAATTAAAATAGCTTATGCACTGTAGAAACAAACCTTTCCACAGTTTTCAGTGAAGCAACCTGGGTTTTTGCATTTAGAACAAGATGACAACTCTTCCACTTCCAGATTTTATTTCTGCATCAAGCTTCAGTAAGGGCCAGAGGGGAAGAGGACAGCATATTTTAGAGGAGTTAGAGAGACCGTGGTGTTAAACAAATCTTTGCTGCATGGTTTTAACTTCTGCTAGAACAAATTACATTTTAAATGCAGATATTAATTAAAAAATAAGCTTTAGAGAAGGCTCTGCAAAGAAAGTAGAGTCTTACTAAGCCAGCTCTGTGTGCAGTCACAAGCAGCACCAAGTTCTGTGCAGGAGCGTGGGGAGGAGCAGAAAGTACCATCTCCCTTCAGTGAGTCCCTCCAGCCATCACAACACCATGGCTTCCCTTCACTGTTTTTTTGGGGTTTTTTGTTTTTAATCAAAAGAAAGGCAGTAAAACAGCAGCATAGTGATGACCTAGTCTGCTAGACTCAGGTTTTCTTTCCCGCTGCACAATCTTGGCTAAGGACCGAACCGCTGCTGGTTGTTAGCAGTGTGTGACAGGAGCCCCAGCGCCAGTGTGTGCTCTCGGATAGCTGCAGCGTGAGGCAGGCCGAGCTGGCCACCATCTCAAAAGCTTCTGATGTCTTATCGTGGCCTCAGTGAGTGCCCCTCTGAGCAAGTGTCTTCTAGGCTGAATAAACCCAGTTGCCTAAATACATCTGTTTGTCTTTCTGCTGCTAGGGTTTTTATTTGTTTGTGCCAGAAGGGATGCTTCCAAGGCCTAGATCATCCCAGATCTGCTATTCTTACAGGTACAAAAGAGAGAGAGGTGTATGCTGCAGTGAAATGACTAACTGCTTAGTCATTTTCATATTTAAATTTGGGCATGTAATCTCTTGTGTTGACTGCGAACACCAAGAGATGACTGTAAGAATGACTTAACACGATACCAAGACCTTGAAACTGTCGAGATACAAGTAGTAACACACAGAACTGCAGAGCCTCCAGGACACCTATCAAGTAGAGCATCCGGTTAGAGGCAGTCATTATGTCACGCTGAGCAGTATGATTGAATAAATATAATTTCAGGAAAGATAATGTGATCACTGTAATTTTGCTGTGAGCCTTAGCAGCTTTTATACTATTTATAAATACTTTTCCAAACGTGTTTACAGATGACTTTTCATCTCTTTCTTTTTTTCTGATCTTGTTTTTGTTGATTCTATGCTTCCAGTAAGCTCCTCCACCAGTTGTTTTGGCAAGTGTTGTAATCTCTGAACTGAGTCATGTTGGAATCCAAATTAGTAAGTATTTCCTGTTGGCTCAGAGGAGACACAAGGAATTTTGTTTCCTTTTCAAAAGCATTTGGGAAGCTGTTACCTACAGTAGCAGGATAAATATCTGTGTTTGAAATACTTGAAAGGCAAACATTAAACCTGCTACCATTTAAATATCTTTTTTCCCTTGAGCACAGTTACCTGCCCCCATTCCAATTGCAGCCCAACTGCACAGCAGAGTTTCTAGTCATGAGAAACCTGTTAAACCCAGATAAAGCCCAGACTTTGTGCCCACAGGGGTGCAGTGAATTTATTCATGCGCAGCTTTGCAGTGTGGTGCTACAACTGATCTCCTGAATTGCACCGATTTTGAATGAGCAGTTGGATGCTTAAGACACTGAGACTGAGCAAAACCAACACGTGTGTTTGCTCAGCTTTGCTGTTCACAGCTGAGCTGCAGGGACCCTCAGAAGAAAGGTTAAAAGAAAACTGAAAAGCAAGGGTTTAAAAAAAAAAAAGTAAACCCCCAAAGTCCATAGAACAGTATTGAAGATATGCAAGTCTATAGATCCCCCGCTGCTACCTGCATTAAGAGGGCTTTTTGCCTGTTTTCTCTGGTTTGGTTGGTTGTTTTTGGTGGGTTTGTTTGGGGTTTTTTTTGACTCCTCAGTGTCCCGAGCATGTTTATGAAGAACCTCACATACCTTCTTCAAGGCCTTAATGTGTTTAGCTTGTGATCGTTTCACTGCAGGAGCTTTTCAGTCTGATAGTTTGCTCCTTACACAAGGGCACGTGTGGGGGTGATGTTTTCAGTGTGTTTCCTGAGTTCAATGCCATTCCTTTGTTCCAAGGCAACTGTTGATATCTTTCACAAACACGCTCTTCTCCCAGAGACAGGCTTGCTGCTGCCTTTATAATTTTCTGGAAAGCTGTCTCTGGTACTTGGGCATGGCAGAGCATTGGCAGCTGTTTCACCCTGCAGAGAATCTCTACTCATGGCAGAGGAGTATGGATAGACATGACACTGTGCTGCTGAGACCAGGTGACATTCATAAGGAAGGGATTTATGACACATAAATGTTGGTTGCAGTTAGTGTTAAAGGTTAAAAGAACCCCAGGCTTTAAGAACAGCCAAAACCCAGAAAAACACAGCCCTGTTACAGTGGAGGCTCAAAGTAATTTCCTTTCGCCCACTCTTCAGGCAGCTGTAACCACCCTGCTCGTTTACTAGTTAATCATTCTCCCTTTTATTCAAAACTGAACTGAAGTTCCCAAGCCCTTGTAGCACAGATGGCAGCATGAGGCTGTCAGCTGGCACTGTAGCTTCTGTTTTGTTACGCTTAAGTTTCTCCCAGACAGTGAAATTGGCCATTAACCTCCTAATTCAAGATGGGCAGAGGAAAGAAAATAAAATACCTTCATTCAGAACATGTGTCCTGACACAGGATGAGGGTTCAAGGCCATCAAAACAAGAGAGACCTGTTAGAGGAAAATGTGAGATAGTTGGGGGCTTTGCAGAAGCCCTCTGCTCCCCGGCTCTGGAGGAGCTTTGGAGCGAGCTGCCCAGCAGGACCGTGCTCGCTTCATGGCAGAGTTTTCCTGCCATCACTGTGCAAGCTACCCTGGGAGGGAGACAGCCAAGGACACGGACTGAGCAGCAGCTTGTGAATCAAACCCTCCAGAAAAAGGAAAATCGTTTGGATAGTCTTTAGGAACCGGTATTTGCAGCCCTTTCTACCAACACTAGAAATAGCAGCATCAGCTCCTGCCCTCTCGTGGCAGTTTGCAACCTTTAGGAAGACGTTGGAGGTTACTAGTAACAGCGGGCGAACAAGGTTGCGTGAAGGACACCCAAGTTTTTCCTGTTCCCACATGGAAATCGCTCAGTGCAATGGTACCAGCTTCCCTGCCACTGCCCCTTGTCCCGAGCATGGGGCAAGCGCCTCCCAGCGCTACAAGCCACCGAGCTGCCTCACAGGGAGTGGGACTGAGCCAGAAACTGGCAGCAGTGAGCACTCCAGAAACTGCCCTGGGGCCCGCCAGGCTGTTTACAGCAGCAGTATTGCAGCAGCTAGAAGGTGTCTCCATCTGAAAGTGAGTCTTGCAAATGGATTAAAGCTGACAGCAGCTGCTCACTGGCAGTAGTGTCGGTTTAGGAGCAGGAGCCTCCTGTGAAATACTCCAAAGGAAAACAAAAGAGGAAAAAAAAAATAAACACAAAATCACAGAACAGCCAGATTTGAAGAAAAAGCAGAGCTTTGGCTCCAACATTACCGAGGCTCATCACCAGCAGCGTTTCAGCCCATTGCAGACCAGCCCCAGGATGACCCGTCTGTGCCAAGGTCACCGGAGCATCATGCCAGGACCTGATGCCAGGAGATAAGGGGGGCTGAACGCCCCGGACCCGCAGTCCCGGACATGGGGCTGTGAAGTAGCAGGACAGGGCAGCTGGGTGGAAGATGGGGGTCACACAGAACAAACAGCATCAGCGGTGACAGAGCCGGGCTGGCACCCAAGGCTGCAGCGCAGAGCCCGTGTCTGGCCAGGCACCGCCAGCTCCCCAGTGTTGGGGGGACACGGGGCCTTGCAGCACCAACAGGAGCCACCAACCCCTGGGGCTCTTCCATTTTGGCAGGGAGCAGCAGCTGGGCAAGCGGGTGGCTGCGGCAGAGCCCATGCAGGACGTCTCCAGGCTGCCCCTAAAACATGCTCCAGGAGGCGAACCCCCCCGAGAACATGATGACTCCCCCCCTCCTGCACCCACCACCCAGCCCAGCTGGGACCCAGGGTCCAGCCGCACAAACCTGTGCTGGTCTGGAGCAGCCACCAGCAATTCCCAGTGTCTCCCAGGCCACGCAAACCCCCGAGCAGGAACCAGCAAGGAGCAGAGCGGAGGCTGCCTGCCCCGCAGGGGACGTTCAGTCCTATTCATCCGTGGGGCACACGCTGCAGAGGGGACCCACGAGGATTTGTTCACCAGGTGGGGAGTCCTCTGGGAGGCAAATGTGGCTGAGCTCAAAGCCCAAGAGCCGAGGCACTCATGGGTGTTTGCAAACCCAGAAACAATGTCCGCAGCACCCTCCACAGTGAACCCAGTACCATCCGCAGCACACCAGGGCGCACCCAGCACCCTCCACAGTGCACCAGAGCACACCCAGCACCCTCCGCAGCGCACCCAGCACCCTCCACAGTGCACCCAGCACCCTCCACAGCACACCAGAGCCTGCCCTGCACAAGGACAGCAGGTTACAAGGGCTGGGCTCGAGACAACAAATTTCCAGTACGTGGCCATCTTTAGGGCACAAATCCTGTTAGAAACCGGTCCTTTGGCCACCAAAACCAGGCCCGAGCCCCCAGGAGGGAGGCTGCAGAGAAGCGAGAGTGCAACAGAACCTGCTCTCACGGCGGGGTGCAAGGGATTCAGTCTCTCGTCCTTCAGAGGGATGATCAGCAGAAGCATGTAACTGCTGCAGGTTTCTATTTTTATACCTCTATTCAGGCCAAGATATTTAAGTACCTAAATTCACCTCAGTATCACCACATTTAGTGCCAGACTTGCTAACGAAGGCATTTAAAAAAGCAAAGAAACCCCCACCGCCATCAGCCAGCACAACCCCAGCCAGCCCACGGTCTCTTAGGCCGTATGTGCTGTTACACCGAGGGAACTGGCTCCCTTCAGGCTTGGTTAAACCACCCAATTTTCATTCCTTGGCCAAAAAGCCCTTCAAGGGGAACAGGGAACACATTGCCCGATTTTCACGGGTTCCACGTTCCCACCCCGGTGGGACACAAGCAAAGCATCTCACGATTTTCCATCTTAGAAATTACTAGAGGTGGCTCGGCCACAGCGCTGCGGGGAATCCCATGTGGGGCAGCAACGGCACAGCCAGTGGGGCAGCTCCACGCAGAGTCGGTGTCCCGCAGGGGCTGTTCGGCCCTCACCTCTGCCCGTGCGTGGCGTTCTCCAGCCCTGCCCGACCCAGCCGTGTGCCACGCTGCTCCCACAGCCCACACACGGCGGTTTCACAAAGGGCCCGTCCAGCAGCTGTACTGGTGGCTACTGGCCACAACGCCTTTGCTCTACGAAGGGCTCTATGCCAGCAGAAGCAGGACCCTGAGCTGGATCGAGCCCTGATCGGATCTACAGCAGCTCCAGATGTTTAAACGGGGCTTAAAACCATGATACTGGCTTGTGAGGATCTCCTAGAGCATATTTAAGCAATCAAACTGCAAAGCTGGGAGCGCTGATGTCCCAGTGAGGCTTCACGTCAGGCAGCAGCAGGCAGGGAGCTGAGAAGACAGACTCTGCCTTATACTACAGCTTTATTCCGTCTATTTGAAATGTCATTTATTTTCCTTCATCTGAGAACAGGAACACATTTGCTCAACACGTTGAGAACGGATCAAGCAGAGAAGCAGCCTGGACGTGCTAAGTGCTGCTCAACAGCCACAGTGGCTGTCAGACACCCGCTCCCTCCAGCCCAGCATCTCATCCACCTCCAGCAGCACACGCTGCCTGCAGCCCTCAGCACGGCAGGATCCGCGCTCCGCTGGCCATGCAGACGTTCACATGCTTTAAGCAGCCTTTTTGAGCCGAGTTTCAATGCACATCACACCGAACAATCCTGCTGGTCACCAGTTTACTTGTGGATAAAGTCTGCACCGCCTCCTTGTCCCACCCATTAAACAGCTGTTGGGGGAAGGACAGATTATCTCCGATCTTAAAATTTACCACGGATCTGAGGGTCCCATTGCTCACTCCAGGTTTGGTACAGCTCTGGGCTCCTCCTAGCAAAGCCAAAGGCCGCGCTATCTCCCCGCAAAGGCATCACCATGCTCCCCCATTCATCAATTACTACTTCAACCGCTGCAAATCACTAGGTTGTGTTACACAGGTAGGATGCTGATCCCCTATCGATCGCCAGGCTGCTGCCAATTAACCGCCCTAATGGGTAATTGACAGGGATGTCTGAAGCACCAGAGGGAACCTTGACTCATCAAAACCCCAATTCTTCACCCATTACAGGGTACAATCGACTGACAGCAAAGACAGGATCATTACTGCAGCGTACACCCCCGGCTCCTCACCATTTATAATCCTGAGCTCCCAAACGTTTGCCTTTATGAAATCCGCGTTCGTCCATGTCCCAGCTCCCAGGACAGGGATTACCCGGGAGGTGGATGACAGCTAACTTCAACAAGGCAGAAGTTTTAAACACAAAGGGCTCCATAAATCACACTGGTTCTCTGCAATGTAGATGGCAGGCAGTTGCAAAAGTCTTGCCAAAGCCACGGCACAAGCTGACTCAAACCATTTTCTCACAGTTCGACGAAAAGGAGCGGAAGAGCCAAGTTACGTCACTCGGGCCAGCACAAACAAGAGGTAACGGCAACATACGCATTCAGCAAAAACACTCTGGCAACACTGGTGCGGATGAGGGCAAGGCTCTAGATAATGCTTCATCCAGACAGCCTCTTCCTCCGCAGTGGGCAAACACCGCCCCACTTCACAGAAGAGGAAGAGGAGAGCCGGGTCGGGGCAGCGCAGCTTGCCCAAGGCCAGAGGAAGGCTCTGCCGCAGCCAGAGCTCCCAACAGGCTCTGTCAGCTCCGGCTCCCTCCAGCAGCCCCTCGGCCAGCCCAGCCTGCGGCATTCAGCTCCTTCGGAGGAGCATCAGAGAGTCATCACCCACGTTTCCACTCTGAGTCCTTCCTAAACCTTTCCTGTAACCAGCAGCTTTATTTAACGTGCGATGTCAAGAGGCCAGAGTAAACCAGAGCAGAAGTGCTGATCACACAGGAAGAGCGAGCAGCCAGAGCAACACGCACGCACAGGAGCCCCCCACCCCACCCCCCAGCAGCGGAAAGCATCCTTCTGTAAAAATGAGAGGTACAAAAAGCCACAGGTATCTGGGCTGCCACCCTGGCAAAGGATGTTTTTCCTCTTTTTATTAGTGGCCCAAACACAGAAGCAAAACGAATCAAAGACCTGACCAGAGCCAGCCTCGTTCTCCAGGGAAACTGGCATGCTACTGGGGCGGCCGGTTTGCACAACACCCCCAGCCAGCTCCGTACCACGGATCCGAAACCAAAACAGGTGGTTTTTTCCCTGTGGCCACCTTTCTGACAGTCGGGTCTTTAGCACCACTGCAGTGTCAGCATTAAGAAATTAACTTTTCAATTAGTGATCAGCCTGATTGGCAGCAAACCTGATTGGCAGCAAACTACAGAAAACCTGGAAGGGCTCTGGAGAGGTAGCTCTTGAAATAGCCTGCTAATTAAGCACCCTTCAACTTAAACCGTCCAGAATTAGAAGCTGAAATCACTTCCCTGCTGGAGCCAGGCTCCCTGTTACCCATCTGCCGGGCCACTTGACCGAGGGGACGGAGCCAAGCCTGCGGAAAGGGCAAGACTGAACTACTGCAAACTTGGGAAGCGAAGACGTTTTGTCACAGTTCCCCAGCCCTTACTCCACAAGTGCTGGCTTTAAGTCACACCTTCCCCAGACTTCTGTCTTCACATAAACACAGAAGCCTCCACGAGACAGTCCTTGCTTACCCCTCCAAAAGTGCTGTTTAAAGGGTTATGTGGTTTAAAGAAGCAATTCAGTCACCTGCAACACAAGTCTTCATTTTTATTGAGTTAGTAAGGTCTCAACTGATTCCGATTTAAGTGACCTATAAGAAACCCTCCTTTCTCATAGTAAGAGCAGGCCTGTCCCAGGAAAGCGATGAAAAGCATCGAAGAAATCACATTGACAATGTACAAGAAGCATTACTCTCCGTAACGGTTAGATTTCTCCTAGCACCTAGGACTTTTAGCACAAACCTTAAATTATCTCAACCAAGCCATCAACTTGCTCGAAAACCAAACCAAGCATGGCAGCAACAGTTTTTTTGAATGGGATTATAAACACTACGCAGAGTCTTGAAGAAGCAACACGGCTGGAATATAAGCAATACAATTTTAATTCTGACCAGTCACCTACAAACCCCTTGTCTTTCCACTGTTCTGATGGCATTATTAAATATCACATCTGTGACTTCGCTTGGGAAAAATGACACAAAGATACAGACATTATGATACAATAGTACAAATGATAAATTATTTATACAGTAAATAATGTCAATAGTCAGCACAAATTCATAAAAAGCAGCCGGCTCCCAGTATTATGAAAACAGTTTGGTAAATATTTAAATTGTAACAGTTGTAAAGGAAGCAAGTCTTGTGAGATTCTGCTGTGAAAAATAAACCATATATTTCTCCACAATTTGTGCAATATTAATACATACAGTACACATTAGAAACCGTAACAGCAAAAGGGAAGATGGATAAGAATAGTTGTCTTAGCTATGGGACTTCAAAAAGACTGTAAACACCACAACCCACCATGGTTTTCCTTCCCTGTCCCCTCAATGTAGTTTAGTTTCTATATAGTATAAAACTGAATAAATAACTGAGCTTATTTTGGGTTTAAAATTATGCCAAGATTTTTTTTTAATTTTTTTTTTTACAAAATATTTAACACTTTATCTTTGGTCAATTTGACCAGTAAGGCTATTTTGGGATACTAACATTTTAAAAATCAAAAGCACTTTTAGTATTTGCAAGTGAGAGAAGAAGGGGGAGAGGGAAATGCATTTGGAGAAATATGCCAGAGCAGATGTGATCGGATACGCACGTGTCCTCCATGCAAAAAGAAGTGGGAGGGCGAGGAGGGAGGAAGAGTTATTCTGGAAAGCAGTTAAATCATCGCGAAAAGAGATTGACCATTCTGGACACAACTGAAGGTTCACCTGGCTAGGACAGCAGCCACCATTCAGCGTCACTGCTACAGCGCCCCACACCTGCACAAGCTGCGACACGGGCGCACCTCCAGCCCAGGAACCAAGCACATTCACCAAACCAGCTCGTATCGTCTTCGACTCTGCTCCTGCCACAACCCCCAGGCCAGGCTGGGAATCTCGGCACAGTCAGTCCTTAGCCTAAAGCTTTACAGCACCACAATCTGGGCCGATCGCTCTTCAGAGTGCCCTGTCCTGGTTTATTGTGCGATATATGTCTATACATAGATAGGTATAAAGTAATACAGCTCTTACAGAAGTGGCTTGGTGAAAGCAACAATTTGCCATTCAGCAGTTTCATTAAGCTAGGGCTCCCTACCAGACCAACAGCACAGTTTTATCATTCACGGTGACAAATCGTGACTCTGAACCGTAGATAACTTTATCATTTTGAATACTTACTATCAAACTCCACCTCACCTCCAAAATGTTACCTAGTGTTTAACGACAGGATGCGGTTACACATTTTTGGCTGAACAGACCATGCCCCATCTAACTGTTGCAAATGCATTCAGGTGACAGACCAAGGGAAAAACATCAAGTGACCTCAATTCCACTGTTGATAAAATTAAATTGGAAAAATAATGATGGATAAATCTTGCCACAGATCAAGTGGAAATCACTTCCCCACCCCCCACCCCCCCCCTCCATCTGCAAGAATCACACCCTTCCTGGTCTACACTTTTCAATAACTTCAACAACAACAAAAAGTAAAGTATTTTTCCTTATTCTGAAAGGCAACATGAATGGTTTTTTGTTTTGTTTTTTTTTTTAAAGACATACTGGGTGTGGACAGCAATTCTCTTTCCTCCTATATAAAAACAAGAGCAGATGAATATTCTGAATCCTACTTGCAAATTCAATAGTATTCAAGAGGATAGAACAATCTGCATAGAAACATCCACACACTTAGCATTCCATACACTAATAGAGCTACACTGACCTACACAGCTAAAATCTGTGATTGTACCCTAGATTTGATAGTCTTTCAGCCTCCCCCACCCACCAAAAGATATAACCCAGTCCCTTCCACGTCAGCCAGCCCCTCTCTCCTGTGGCACACAACCCTAGACTGGCACAGTCCCACACAGCATCACTACACCAGAACACACAACTCTGACAACTTCTTTCAGCTTCTTTGTTTTGTTTTGTTTTCCCCTCCTTGTCATTAGGGAAAGGCCACCAAGATGCATCAGTTCATTCACAGAGACACCCTCAAGGCAGTAGCAAGCACGGGAACATCCCTTTCCACATGCTCTGCGGGTGTTTGCGTTGCTTGTGAAAGCAGAGCTCGGACACGTTGCCATCTGTGAGAAGGCCAGGTTTCCACCAGAAACACTGGCTGGAACCTGAGCGTGGTTTAGTGCCGATGAGTCCAGGCATGCAAGTTAAAATGTAATAGTTCAGCTTACAATTAATAGTTGTAAATGGAACCGGTTATCAATATGGAGCGCACCTTTCATTAAGAAAAATTAGTCAATAAAATTAATGAGTCGTGTTTGTACATCAGAATTTTTAACATCTCAAGTATTACAAGAAAAAACAGCCTCTCTTCCGACAGTCATAAAGGCTAAACGTCTGTCCATTTTGGTAATTGGAAAACGGGAACAAATCAAGGGAAAGGCGACTTTAGTGTTTTTTCTTTTTAATGCAGTCTTAAATCATGTTATGCTCAAATTTAATTCATCTAAAAATAATTAGTCACGAGAATTTGTTTTGATTTGCATTATGAATACTTCATTTAAAAGTAAATATTTTAGTGTTAATCTTCCCTTTTAAACTCTCTTTACAGAAACAAAGAGCTAAAACCATAAATAAGAGGGCATTAAAACCATAAAAATGACATTTGCCAATATCTTAATTTTTCAGCCAGACTTGATAAATCTATCAAAACCAGACAGTTAAATAAGAACCACATTATAAAAATTAGCAAAAAAAGGACTATTAGGTAACTCTGCAAACTCAAATATGAAACTGTACTAAACAAAATATGTGCAAAAGTATACAAGAGTAACTGCATATAGCAAGGTTAAGCCTGAATTAGTTTTAAAGCTTGCCCCGGTGAAATTGAATTCAGAGTTGTCCCACTGTATTTCTTTTTTCTTTCAACTCACATTGTAAGTCAAATAAAAACAAAATACACGTTAACTTCCAAACGAAGCTGGTACTGGACAAGCACAGAGCAGGACACTCACTCAGCACGAGTGCAGCATGCCACTCACAGAGAGTTCCTCAGGAGTCCTTAAAGAGTAGTGTACAAATTCAACACTGCATACAACAGCACACGTTATACTTGACAACTTGAGAATGTTCTGGGGGTTTTTTGTCTGGGTTTTTTGGGGGGGTTTGGTTTTCTTGTTTTTTTGCTTTTGAGACAAGCTTGCTTTCTCGGTCAAACCTCTTATACGAAAGCAGTGCGATTTTGCGTTGCAATGTTTAATGCATAAAAACCAGCCACCTGGGCCCTCCGAATCATTCTCTTCTAGAGTAAGGACTATGGGTGAACCAACAGTCTAGAACTGTGTATAGTTATGTGCAAAACATTCACTAGCACTCTGAATCTCAGGTCTATCATATGGGCATAAGAAGTGACATATGCAGGTAAATAGTAATTTCAGGATCCAGCACATCATCTGACATCTACAAAATAGCCCACAGAGTTTAAAATGGCAGGTTCTCCCTAGAAAGTGTATTGAAATGATTAACAAAGTAACAAAATGGGCAGAATCTAACTTTGGTGAAAAGTCTGAACATTTCACATAATGCTCAACAAGCCAAAGTAAGGTACCATCTGTAGCAAAGACTAGATTTAGATTAACTGGTAAGTAGAGACAACTCTTCAAAGATCATAACTGTAAACTGCAAATCTACTTCCAAGTCTCTTACACACCGTTCAGTCCACACAGGCCACGTTCATTTTGCTGTAAAGACTTCAGCCTGGAAACACTATGAAAAGAAAGTTCCTTTAATTGGGTCTTTATAGGAGAAAAGGGTTAGTTGTATTTGTAGACTGGGATGCTGACGGTGGGATTCCTGTACTGTGAAGAGGCTGGGTCATTGATCCTGCAATGCTCACGTTCAGCCCCTGGCCCATCCTTGTTATAGAGGCCACAGTGCCCATAGCTGGTATCGGTGCCATTCCCACAGGCACTGGGGCCATGGAAGACAGAGGTATTGGCTCCATGCTTATCGGTGGCACAGCACTGAAGGAAGGGCTGGTTCCCATCACAGGACTCGCTCTCATCTGATTTAGAGTGAGTGGCTGAGGCTGATTCACTTGGAAGGGGTTGATTGGAGTTGGTGCTGTAGCGGCGCCTAGTTTTGAGAGAAGAAGCGGGAAGAGGGAAAGAGATCACACACCATAAACACAAGGTTTTGGAGATCATCTTTTCTGGCAAATCCCCTCCTGGCCATCTCCACGTGCTCCCAACCCCAAAACACCCTGCAGAGAAACCTGCGTGGATGCATTCAGCAAACTGGGGCTGCACTGGTGCACAAGTAGTCTGTTTCCTTGAACCTATCAATCAGAGAATCATTGAATCATTTAGGCTGGAAAAGACCTTTCAGATCAGAGTCCAACCGCTAACTCAGCAGTGCCAAGCCCACCCCTGAACCACAGCCCTAAGCACCACATCTACACACGTTTTTATTACCTCCAGGGACAACGACTCCATCACCTCCCTGGGCAGCCTGTCCCAGTGCTTGACAAACCTTTCAGTGAAGAGATCTTTTCCTGGTATCCAACCTAACTCCCCCAGTGCAACTTGAGGCCGTTTCCTCTTGTCCTATCACTCATTACTTGGGAGAAGAGACCGACCCCCACCTCACTACAGCCCCTGTCAGGCAGCTGTAGAGAGTGATAAGGTTCTCCAGGCTAAACCAGCCCTGCTTCCCTCAGCTGCTCCTCCTAAGACTTGTACTCCAGCCCCTTCCCCAGCCCCCTGCCCATCTCTGGACATGCTCCAGTCCCTCAAGGTCTTTCTTCCAGTGAGGGGCCCCACACTTGAACCCAGGGTTCAAGGGGCAGCCGCACCAGTGCCCCCAGTACAGGGGGACGGGCACTGCCCTGGTCCTGCTGGCCACACTGTTTCTGACATAAGCCAGGATGCTGCTGGCCACCTTGGCTACCTGGGCACACTGCTGGCTCCTGTTCAGCCGGCTGTTGACCAGCACCCGCAGGTCCTTTCCCACCAGGCAGCTCATCAGCCCCTCTGCCCCCAGCCTGTCACACTGCCTGGGGCTGGTGTGACCCAAACACAGAACCCGGCACTGAGCCCTGTTGAACCTCATACAAATCAGCCTCAGCCCATCAGTCCAGCCTGTCCGATGCCACAAAACATCCCTTTGCTGACCAACAGTTTCCACTTCTGATAGTGGTCACTGGAGAGCCAGGTTCTAAATTTGATTACATCCAGATCACCAATTTATATTTTTTAAAATGCTACTTAAAATTTGCATTACAGAAGAGAACTGCAGGCTCTCTGTACTCCTTTACTGCAATCTGACTACTGCAGATTTGTGCATTTGCTTCAAGATCTCATCCAGTCAACTCCATTTAGAAGTTGTACGTGTTTCTGGCACTGAGTTTTGACAAGAATTCGTAAAGTAAACAAGTTGTTTCCGAATTACAGCGGTGCTAGAGAAAGCAGAGAATAACTTTCCCAGCGTTTGAGGTTCTCTGGACTGCTGCCAACACTACAAATTCCTTTTACCATATATGTATAGTGTTATTTGGATGGCCCAGTGACCCCTTATAAACTTCTTGTAGTAACCGGTAATGGCAGATACACAGACTTCCTCTTGCTAAACACTGCCAAGGCTGTTCAGAATTACTGGTTTTTTCCTACCCAAGGAGTTTAATAAACCGTCTTTTTTTTTTTTTCATTGGAAGAGTGAAGAAAATAAATACTGAAATCGCACTTTATCTCCCCATGCTAGTATCACATAGACATGTCAGTGCATACAAACAGCTTTTAGAAAATACATACATCTTCCATGTGCTTAGTGTCACTATCTATGGCTGCTCTAAGTACAAGCTCACTTTATCACAGAGGCCAACTTACAGAACTGTAACAACCTACCTTTTTTTTTTTTTTTTTTTTTTTTCTTTTTTTTCCCCCCAAAATACATTGAGAGTGGGTTTTGATCAAAACTAGTTTATCAAGCTAGCCTAAAGACAGCCTAACTAACAACCCACTAAGTTACACTGCAGTTTGCTATCTGGAACCTCAGGCTGCAGTCAGAGGTGCTACTGCGCCTGCTGCAGCACAAGCAAAAGCACAATTCCTACCTGGTTCCACAAGAACCTACCACCTATTACCTTCCCAAGGGATTCTCTGGTGGCTCAACTTCACATCTTACCTGTTTTGCAATGTCAGCTTTAGCTCAGTCATTTTTAATAACCCAAAGTCTTCTAACACAAATAATTTTGAGAGAGCAAGGGTAAAAGTGGAAGAGAAACTGCTTGAACAGAGCTCAGCCAGCAGATCAGCTGCAGAGGCAAGAGCAGAAACTCTGTGCTTTCAGGGTCCCGCAGTATGCCTTGAAACCATGATGCCTTGCCCTCCTGCTCACAGTCATGATCTGTTGGCTGAAGTAATCAAGAAAAACAAGCCAAACTAACTTACATTAAATCAAATAGGACTGAGTTATGCAGAGTTTTCCTATAGGAAGGGAAAGCTACAACAGAAAACTGAAGGAATGTGCAGGAACAGACCTGGTGCCAAGAATGGATTCAGTGAAGTAACAGGTTGCGGTGGCTTAGACACCAGTGAATCCAGGTTTACCAAAGCAGCATTGGGGCCCAAAAAAGACTCAGGGGTTTTCCGAGCTGCACTTTGTTTGCTTGATGTCATGCTTGAGTGCTGGGAATCAAAGAGATCAGGACTTGTGGTACCGCTATGCTGAGATGGCAAAGTGGAACCTGATTCAGCTGAAACAACACAAAGAGAAAAACAAAATTTACCTCATTAATCTACATAGTCAAGCAAAGAAACCCCTGAAGCCTCTGACAAGAGAAACATTTTAAAACCTATTGTTTGTATTAGTCAGATTTATACATTTCAGTACACATTACACCCTTATAGCATGCAAGCAGATAAATGTTCTTTAGAAGAGTATGAAGAAGCTACAGTTAAGAGTTGCAGTGCTCTACCGAAGGTGCTACCTGATTTGCCCTGACAAATATTCTCACAGCTATGCTGCAACAGATGGGACTAAGAGTCTCCAAGGAAAAGATATTCAAACACCTTTGCTTCTGCCCTTGCACTACACCACTGCTGCACCCTTCCTAGCTAAATTCCACCCAGTTCTCTCCTTTGTGTTAAAGAAGCCTAGCCCAGCTTTGAATTAGTCACCATTCTTTCAGGCAGAACCATCCTGAAAGAACACAGCACTTATATGTTAAGGGCTGGCAATTTTTATTGTAGTGCCTAACAACCAAATAAAAGATAAATTAAAGCATTCATAGAAGTGTATTTTCTCATCTTCCTGCTATTGTTACACACTAGAATTTACACATTTGACAAATTCAGTCAACATTGTTCTGTGTGACACTCTGAGCATGAGCCATGCTCCAATCATGCTGGATACTGTAAATTTAGAAGTCAAACAGATTTCTGGGTCAATGCAGCAAAAGGTTACAGAGTGAAATTCTATGGCCTACAATGCAAAAGGCCTATTCCCTGTAAGTTCATGCACAGGCCAAAATGCTAACAAGCTTTTACTGCTGCATCATCACCAGTTTTAGTCTCTTCCTTTGTGAAAGTCAATTTTTATTTTTTTTTTAAATAAAATTTAAGAGTAGAGACATTTGTTGCTGAGACTATCACCCAAACTGTCCACATGCTAAGAATTTGATTCATACCTGGCTTTTTGGAAGTTCGAAGTGTGTCAAATTCAGAAAAATCATCTTTAACTGTACCATTCAAATTACTGAAGAGGTCAAAAGATGTACTTCCTGTTCAAAACAACAAGACAGCCCTGTCATTAACAGATCTTCAGTTGCATCACACACCTGATCCTACTGAAAGGAATTGCTAATCCATTCACGTTACCAAGAAGCCGCTCTGTCAGGATCCAGGGCAGCAGTTCAGATCAGCTCCTACTCTTACCCAGGACCAGGGAGAAGGATAACATCAGAGAACTGTCCTTTCTTACAGTATTAGCCAACTAATTCAGAGCAATGTGCTTTTAAATCACAATGCGAGGCACACCTTAGCATGCTGGGTTTTTACTGAGTGTCTGCACTAGAGAGACTTATAGGCAGGCAGATATTGCTGCAGAGAAAGACAACAGCAATGAATTTACAGCCTAAACTATAAAGTGTTCAACAGCCCTCAAGTAAAACACACTCCTGAATACGGTTCCAAGGACAAATCTAGCATTGCTACAACTTAAGCAATGATTTGACTTACGCTTCCCAAGTTAAAAGGAGGAGTAATGCAACAGAAAAGGTTATCTATGCCATGTAGAGACAGTAAGGCCCTGTTAGCTAAAGCACCAGAACTTGCCCATAGCTTGCAACCAATGAAAAAGTTAACATTTTCAAAACGTGGACACACTCACCTCAAAATGGAGGAAGAAAAACCACACCTAAATGAACAGCAATCACCATCCTGAACAGCTTTAAAGTTTGCTGGTTTTTTTTAATTAGTTGAAATGTTTTTCTAATTTAGTTTTAACCTCCACCACATTTCAAGCAAATGGAAGTACCGCTTAGCTCCATAAAAAGGGCAAAAAGACAAAACCCCAAGAGAATGAGTGAAGATTGTGTATCACTAATACTTCTTATCAAGAACAAAGACCCACCATAGTTCAAGAATCATTCTCATAATGATCTAGTTATTGCCCTTTGCCCAGTGAAAAGCTGATGAGAGAACCTTTTGCAGTACTCAGATTCCTTTGTTTATTATGCACTGAAATGAATGACTAGCAGAAAATGCATTTAGTATGCATTTAGCCATGGTGCCAACATGAAAATACCAGGTATTAAGATTCATCAAGGTTGCATTAGTTACAGAGCATGAATAGACAATTACATCAGCACCTTCTGCATCTTGCTACACAAGGACTTAGGGATAGCTTTCACACCCTCAGTCTGAATTAACATTTGCACCTCTAAAAGTCTCCTCAGAGCGTGAAGCTGTTCAACCTGTCAATCTATGTGTGCAGAGACATCCATCTGCATAGCTATTTATCATGATGAAAGGTAAAATTATAGTAGCATTCATTTCCAGAAATTAAGTCCTTGTCTAATTAAAGATAAAACCCATTTAAAAACCAACAGCAGCAGCAGCCGTAAGTGCTCAGCATGCATCCACACATACCAATGAAAGAACATACAAGGGACAGAGCCCGAAGAAGTAACAAGGATTCAGAGCTCCAAGTCAGAATAATTACATCTTAAGTTCTTTTTGCTGCTAGCCATTACAACTCCCATTTATTTTACCAACCAGTTCTGCAAATTGTTCAGCACACAGCTTCTTTTAACCAAGCAATGCAAATTTCACTTTCATTACTCAAATAATATGGATATGGGATGAGACCATTTCTCACCAGAAGTAGAGAGAGGTTTGTTTGCAGGTGCTGGTCCCCAAGGATCCACAGATGATTTTGCTGCAGTAGAAGATGGCTGAGCAGGGGCCCAAGGGTCAACATTTTTGGACAGAGACTGAGCTGGTGCTCCTGCTGGTGCTGCCCAAGGGTCAACAGAAGCAGCTGGTTTGGCACCTGCAAATAAAGCCAACAGGAATACAAGTCAGCACAGTTTCATTTTGGAAACCTTTCCTTGGAGATTAATCTCTTTTATGAGCCATTACTGCCAATTAATACTAAACATAAATAGGCGAAGCAGTTCAATATTAGGAATACTGATGTCTCAGCATTTCTGTCCTACATACTAAACAACAAGCACAAGTAAATTCTGTGCAAGAAATTAATAAAATCTCCCATTTGAAGTTGAATAAAAAAATCTGCAGTTCCAACAAGAAAACTTGCTTTTGTTACGCTGCCACCACAATAGATAACATCTGACTGAAGATGACCTAAATCACAGGGTGAATTTACGAACTCATGGGAAAGGAGGTTTCTAAAAAGTCTATATGTAAAAGGTATGAAATACACAACATTAAGGCTTGGACAAAGAACAGAAATATGTAAGATTCAAAGGGAATATTTTTCAAACTCTTTTAACCATACTGTCATTTTATAAAAATATAATCAGCTTCCCTGAGCTAGTTGTGCTTTTTATTCCCATTTGTAAGCACTCCTCCTGGCACGGATCCAAGCTGTTCACTAATACCTCTTCCTATATTTTTCTTTTAAACCTCATGCCTTTGTGTTCAGGATTCCCATTTTTATTGGAAGATGCTGAAAACTCTTCATTCCTACAAATTCAGGCTACCAAACTGCTCCAGGTTCTGCACAAGATTAGGTCTTCCTAGTGGGAAGTAGAAAATTAAGGCAGTAAAGGGAGAAGGAAAGAGAAAGAAACTTGCCTCACTACATAACAATTTCCTGCCAGTTTTTTCTTCTTCCTCCTTAGCCTACTAATTTGTTGCTTTTCAGCTTAGGCGATGACTTCTTCCTTCCACCATTAAATAACACTGTTTTGGCTTAACAAATTACATTTCAGATTTGCAGTGGGCAGGCCTCTGTCAGAAGGTATCAGTCTTGCTTTGCTCCCATGTCATTCAACCCCGCTGCCCCCCACCCACCACAGTGCAGGAATGGGAACCCAGTACTTGAAACGCACAGCCTGAAAACTCTGCGGTGATCAATTACCTTCAAGTCAGATAGTGCATGCAAACACATTCCCCCATCCCAATGAAACTTCTCAACTAGTCATGGCTTAGTTACTAAAGGAGTGCTGTATAATCCATGAGTAGGACAGAATTACCCATGTAGTACATAGCTATTATCTTTAACCACCATGTGGGTTTCAAGTTACAAATGAGTACTGTTTTATTTTTTAAAAATACATACAAACCCCCCAGCATCACAATTTTCTTGAAAAATAATTCAATGCTATACACAGTGGCACAAATTCCAGTTTGCAATGTGGTCTTTGTTTCATCAACAGGCAGCATGGTCTTGCTACAGCTTCAGACGAGGCAACGCTAAAATTCTCCAAGCAAGAATTCTCGTAGGAAGTCCAACTATTTGTAGCAATTGCTATTCATAGCAATTCTCATAGCAAGTCCAACTATTCCCACACCAGTACTTACATTTCCTTTATCTACCCTTAGTGCTGAGTTACGAGCAATGTCGCACAAGAAATGCTAATGACAGCATTCCCATAAACGGAAGCTTTCAAAAAAAAAAAAAAAAGAGTCTTTTCTTTCATAAAAAGAGTGCACAGAATTAGAACAGAATTAGAGCACTTGCGAAGATACCTTCCCGTAGCTTCCATTATCTCTACTGAAATGCCAAAACACATGCAGGATTTGAGAAATACAGTTTAATGAGCCACTCTTTTATTAGCAGTCCAATTCATAAATCTTACATATTCAAGCTCCCTCAAGTTACTTGGGAGCCAAGTAACCAGCAAGCTGGAACAAGGGGCTGTTCTATGGCGTTAATAAAGCTGGGAGCCATGAGAGGAAATGCTACAGCTGCAACTGATACAAGAAAAATCTTGTCAGAGGATGATAGATCAAGCACGGTATTTGAAGAAGGTGGGTTTTGTTTGTTTTTTAACCACAGAAAAAAACTTGGGCTTTTCTGATTTCACTTAGAACAATGAACTGTAGTTGGCCCAGTAACTATGTAGGTGCCTTTAATGCCACCAGGGGGGAAGAAGCAGCATTTCATTACTAAACTTCAAAATTTTCATCAGGAATCTCTATAGTGGCGTGCTGAATGCTAATGCAAATGACTTCAAAGCACTTTATAGCAGAGCTTGTAGAATCACCAGCATGAAACAAGACTTGCAGAACTAAGCTGTTAGTCCTCATGAAATAGCTTCCATTGCACAGAAACCCCCTGTCCCTCCAAAAAGAAAAAAATCCAAAGCCAACAAAAATTAGATCCAGCTCCAATTCCACAGATATAGCAAGTTTAACAAGTACTGTGAGGAATCATCAACTTTCATATGCAAAGGAATTAACTCCTTGGACAGACCTTGGCTAACCTATAAAACAGCACACTACACAGGCAGCAAAACACACACAAACATGCAAAAAACTGGGTTTAATTGCTCTCTAACGTGTGAAGGACTGGATCTTTCACTTCAGAAATAGATTCCATTAATTTAGCATCAGAAGCTTATGGAACACAGTAAGTATTTAAAATAGGAACCTCAATTTTGTTCAGTATAAAAATCTCCATTTAAAGAATAATCCAGTTGGTACTGACAGTATACACATTGTATTTCATCAGAAGCCATTAAAGACACGGTAATTCAGATCTATGGCCTTCTTAACTACAGCACCTTGTGCCTAAGTACTCTTACGTACTGACAAGAGTCTAAATCCACAACACTGGACACAACTAGCAGTCAAAGCATGAGTATGCTCCAGCTGAGACAAATTTTTTTGCTGTATAAAGATGACAGAAGCTTCGCTCTTCTCCTCTTTAAGATTCAAAATGCACATACAAAAACCCGTCTGCTTAAAAAGAGTGCAATTTCCATTTGTTTCTGCTTGGAAATGCGTTAGGGGAACGTTAGTTCTAGAGTATGGGAAACAAACAAAATGGACTAACACACCATCGTTATCAAGCATGACATTGTACCTTGAGAAACTTCGAAAAGCTCAACATTAAAAAGCAAAAACTTTTAAAAAAGCATTCCTTCTGGCAGTTTATACTTACCAAATGATTGCCATGGGTCAGAGGCAGTAGCTGCAACTGTGGATCCTCCCCAGGGATCAGTTTGGTTTGCAACAGCAGGAGGTCCCCAAGGCTCCGTTTTCTGCGGGGCCGGTGCCGACGAGGGCAGGGCATCCATTAGGTCCAACAAAGTGGTATGCTGAGGGCAGGAATAATCTGAGCTTTAATCAAGAGCATTACCAGTCTGAAGTAAAAACCCATGAGAGTGAAGAAGCAATTATTTTTTTCCTTTTATACACCTGCATTGACTAGTATTTTGAAATTTAACCCACATGGAAGAAGCTTTAAGCTATACAACAAAGCAAACCCAAAAGCATAAAAGAGCTCATTATTAAGCTATTTTGTGTTACTGTATTTCAGCTTTTGGCAGCATAACCGGGAATTTCTTAGTCGAAGGCACTACCTCCTTCTTTTTGGGAATTTTAATTGTGTCTCTGCGACTCTCCTCCAGAGCCATCTGTAATCTCAGATCATCTCCGCGTCTGAGGCGCTCCTCCTGCAAAGGAAATCAACACTGTTGATATAGACCATTAGCCTAGACTGTGCTGCTTGCTCCCTCCAGGTCCTAGCCCCCTTGGCAGGACACTGCCAGGGAAGGCCTGGGCAGTAATCCCTGCCACCCTAGGAGCGATGTGCACCACAGGCACGCGCAGTGGGATTACCAGGGTTATTTGCTGTAACTTGTACATAGCACAAGTGTGGGGGGGAAATTTTCTTGTGATTCTTGCCTCAAACAGAGGTCAGGAGCACGCTGACCCTGTAACACCGTAACATCTATTTTGCTGATTGAAATTTACCCTCGTGTTGTTTTACTTCTAATGTGAAAGCTATAAATGAAATGTTCTTTCCAAAATTCAGTTACAATGCTAGAAACACCACCGAACTTAAAGACAAAGCAAATATCCCATCTCTAAATTACTGTAACATTTTTAAGCATTGACATCACCACTGAAGTACGTAGTGATTTAAACTTTAATTTTCCTGGCTTTTCTCAGCTTCCCTCCACACTCGATGCAACTGTTGTAAAGAATGCTAAGCGAATTAATCTAGCCAACTCCACGTATATTATGTAGGTTTTAAACATCTGTAAACTACCATGTTTGTGGTACATTCAACTACTTTAAATATCTTTGTTTGCATCATCTTTCAGAAGTTGACTAATTCCCCAGCTGGTATTTCCCTTGTGATTTTTTTTTAAGCTATTTCAATCAATAAGATTCTGATTTTTATTTTCTTTAACTTTATTGCTCAACAATGACAAAGTTTACTGGGTGATAGTCTCCCCTTCCAAGCATAGGGATACTAATGCTTAATATACAGCAGTTAGCTAAAGTTGTCACAGGAAGCCTCTAAAATATTACATATACTCAACACTGCTGACTTGAATTTTCACTCATAGCTGAGATTCAACAACTTTGTTCCATATTAACATGCAGTAAATCTTATCGACCACTACAGCATTCACTCCAGATTCAGAATGAACCTCCTAAGAATTATCACAGTAACATAACCCATGTGACAGATTAGGAGCCAAGTTACTTAAACCAGGTTCTTTACATATACTAGTACTTCGCATCAGGTCACCCTTCTGTTCCAGACAGTCTTACCAAATGAACACATCATTCCATTTCACTGCAATCAGAATTCACTGACATTTCTTATGCTGTCCCCATTAATGAAGGTTTTAAGGACTAGTAATGTTTTCAGTTCTTCCTAACTGAAAACATCTTCAGTAATGTGATGATTAACATCCTCCCACACAAAGTCTTCTTGCAAAGTGATTGTCATCTTCCACTAGCCTCAACAGCTCGGAGGCTGAAGTTACTTTAAAAAGAGATTTAAACAAAAAAAATAAAACAAGTATCTTCCAAAATGGCTTTTCTCTCCCCCTACTCCACCTGGAACAAAGCCAAGCTGCCATTGGAAAAGAAAAAAAACAACCAAACAGGATTGTAGTCTCAACTATCAAAGCATGGACACTTTGGAAAACCTACACAGGAACTAACCTGCTCTGCTACTTCCCGGCTCATAGCCAGCGCAAGCTGCAGTTGGAGTTCCTCTTCCCCACTTGTCTGAGGCCGGGCCTGCTCGAGCTCCGAGGAAACTCGAGGGGACGTAGCTGTTGGAGAAAAAAAGATCAGTAAATTTAACACACCAAAACCCCAGAAGATATAGGTTTCATTATTTCTCTGACCAGACCACCCCACTTTCAGACAGCCATTCTCAAAGGTCCCCAAGCCCAGCAACAGGCTACCTGGGAGCCAGAGGCCAACAACTTGCTGACCACCATCAGCTCCCTCAACTGTCAAGGATAAAGCCTGTACCAAGGCTGAGGTTAACAAGCCAGAACAATTAAGCAGGAAGAACTCTGCAAGACAGTTCAATTCTTTAAAGGAAAAACATTCCTGGAAAACAAAGGCTTTCTGTGTCAGTGTGGCTGTAATATCAAGAAGTATTACCAATAAATGCTGGGTACCATGTCTCAGCATATCAGAGTTTTGAGGGGCAGGACACTGATTTAAAAAACTACAGAATTAATCATTCAAGAAAATATTTGTTGATATTTCTTACATCTTCCAATGTCGGCAAGGATTTGCTGGGAGTTGGCCAATACCAGGGTAAAATTGGATACCACCCACTTTTCTGTAAAATAATACCATCTTAATGGGACAGATAAAGAACTATTCTTAACTGCTAAACAGGCTGAGACAAACAAGACAGCTATTCATACTCCAAATTTACAAAAAATACCATTCTCTGTTTAAAAGAAGTTTGGTATATAGGTTGAGAGGGTTGTTTGGGTTTTGTGGTTGGTTGGTCTTCCTTTGGATGAAGGCCTCTATTAGCTGAGAACTAGCTGGTAATCTGCCCCACTCCTCCTCGAGTAACAGTCCAGCTTAACAGCTAGAATACATGGTTTCCTAATACACAAATGTTCTTTTACTGAGGTTTTCACTACAGTAGCAGGCAGAAATTCCCATCTCAATGGGACAACACTAGCAGGTGTATAACTACACAGTATTTAAACAACTTTTGTGCTCACTTGCTCTCTCAGATAATTCTCTACCATCCACATCATTTACACAGAAATTTTGTCTTCCTTTGGCAAGGAAGTTTGTATTTAATGGTTGGAATGAAAATCAGTTTGGCAAAATATATATTGACATATTAATAAAGAGGAACCATATGTCTGAACTAGCATGTCAAGCTCAAAGAAATCAAGTTCCTTCTTGACAGGTCAGCTGGGCGTGTAAAAACTAGAGTGCCAAACTGTAATTTTAAAAACCTCTATTTCAGTCACTATTTTCATCCTCCAAATATTTCCCAGACTTGTTCTTGTTCTTCCTCAGTTTTAGGCCAAAATGATATTACAAAATAAAAAGTGCAACCTTCTCTCTCACCCAGCAGGCCAGAAGAAAGGTGACACTCCGTAAATGAGGAATGACCTTCCTTTCTGCCATACACCCAGTGTGACATCCCATCCCACTCCATTTCTAAAGGGACAAATTAATTGCCCAGAACAATTCTTCCAGGTTGTGCTGATCCTGTAGTTTTCAAGCCAACCAGACAAGCTCCTTACTTCACATAAAGATATTACTTGTACTTCAACTCTATTACTTTTTCAAACTTTCACATGTAAGTTATCTAAATTAAGCCTGCTTCATGAGTACTTTTTGCTCCAACAGTCTCAGACAGGCCCTGCAATACAGTATATGGATTATCAGAGACTTATGAGTAGGAATAAACAGGGCATCAGATAACAGGATGTCTGACAGCACAGAAAATACAACCTTAAAATGCTTGTAAAATTTGAATATTCTTAAATATGAACATAAAGAAAATTTTAAACAGGATAAAACTCAACACAAAGTTACCAAAAGGTAGCCCATGACAGAAAAATGGAGATCCTTCTCCAATTTGACAGTTAAAAGGAAAAGCAGTAAAGTTAATTTATGTGGACTCAGCACAGCATTTTTTGATGCTCAATAGCATGTTACTCTTAAACAGAGGGTAGTGTAAGAACTGAAATGGTACAAAACCAGCTGAAGGGATTACATCATGCTGCCTACCACCAAGGAAGTTTAGTAACAGTTTCTCAAGAACTGGCTTTAAGACCAATCTTAAGAAAAATTATGTAATAAACAAATGCAGGATGTTATGGGAAGGTGCAAAGATAACGCTAAGAAGCATTGTTAAACTACAGGGAGAAACAGGAATATTAAACAAACAACCAAACAAAAAACATGAAAAGGCAAATGGAATGATACAGAGAAAGAAAAATATCTCCTTTGACGACCACCTTCTGCTAACTGGGAGCATCAATTGCAAGTGACAGAGATGTAGAGAACATTCTTTAGTACATGGTAACTCCCAGCCACCAACCTAAACCAGCTATTGCTAACATCAGCACTACTGCATCAAAGCATTAGATGGAATTCAGACGTACCAAATGCAATTCTAGCCATTCAAATCCACAACAGACTATTTCAAAACAGAATGTATGTAGAAACGCTTCCCTTCTGAGCACAGAGAATATTTTACGTGTTTATCTTCGCCAAAGGAAGATTGAGCAGTTTATGGTTGCTAAATACATCAGGCTTGCAAATACTATGGAGTGAGAAAAGCTATTTAAGATAAAGGGGCAAGAACGAATGACGGTAGAAATTGACCATGAGTAAAGCTGAGTGACAAATAGAAGCAGCTTTCCAGCAGGAATTATAGAAGGAAAGAGTCGTAACTGGTTTAAAAACCAAGCTGGATAAGCGTACATATGGGACACCAGCACAGTCACCTGAGAACAGATGGCAACTGGGCTATGATCAAGCAGGTACCCTCCAGTCTTCTGTTTCTTGAACTGCAATTGTGAGAAAGAATGTGATTTCCCGTACTTTTTGCATACAAGTTTTTCCATCTCTGTTGACAGAACTACATTCCATAACAACTTAGAAGCTGATAGTAGAATGACTTTAAGATGATGTGAAACGGGTTAACTCAATGTTGATTTTCCTCCCATTTCCACAAGAAGAACTGCTTACTCAAAGTGCTCATCAGTTTCATCTTTTAACAGCGTGCAGCTTTTTTGCACTCAAAAGCTGCAAGAAGCAGGGACCACATCCTGCTCCAAGCATCTCACTCACCCTCCCACGGTGGGTCCTCACCTCCCAGCCGCGCAAGGGAATCGCAGGCTCGCTTTGGCAGAGAGCTACATTACCTCACAGCTCCCAACAGAGACCAGCATTCAGTGGCTCCAGGATCTGAACACAGATAATAAGGGGTCTCACAGATATAGCTTATTGATTTTCACTTTTAGGCTTTTAAGCAATTCATTCTACTTGGTTTTATTAACTCTAAAAGACACTTCAGAGCTCCTTTTACAAAAAAAAAAAAAAAAAAGAAAAGAAAAAAAAGAAAAAAAAAGAAAAAATGGCCAATTTTACATTCTTCCTTGGGCCTCACACTACAAAGAAAAATTGATAAAAAATTCTCCTATTTTACATTTAAACTTCCACAGTGGTTATAAAACCATCTACATTAAATAGCTGCCAGCATATCTTTTGAAAAAGAATTAAGGGAAATTCTAAACACTGTCCTTGGTAGTAATCCGACATGTTTTATCTAGCACCTTCACTCCTAAATTCCTGCAGTATTATAACTACCCTTCTGTATTGGCCCCATCCTGCACTAACGTTTTAGTTGCGAGGATCTAGCATAAAGGTTATTGCCTTAGTAACAGTATCGCCGCCACACAAAGAATCTCTTATCCCACAGCACATGACAGTTAACTCAGATGTTTATGTAAGATGGGACTCAATAGATCAATTCTGACCTGCTAAGCCCTGCTTTGTTGCTGCTTTGAGAATTTGGAGATCCCAGCCTGCCTAGGCTGCTCCGAAGCAACTGCATGGGTATCCACTTCTGCAGGGAGACAAGCCACCAGGCTGTCTTCTTACCAAGACTCTGGCTGCAGTGCAAGGAAATGATTTCCAACCTCAGTTAATCACTAAAGCAGGATTCTGCGCCACCATCTGTCTCTAGTACCAGCTATGACGTCTTCAATACATATCTATGGGTAATCTACTATATTTCAACTATATTAAAAGCCCTCTGTAGACGTCTATAGGTTTGGTTAAGTTAGTGAGTTGATGTGTATATAGAGTGCACAGCTAGAAAGCAGAGTCCTTGCCTACATTAATGATAAAAATCAGTCCCAGTATAAAAATCAGACTGGGTATTTTCATTCAGAAGCATCTGTTTGGGTTTTTGAGTTGGTTTTGGGTGGGTCTTTTTTGTTGCTGGTGGTGTTTTTTAGGGTTGTTGTTTGTTGGTTTGGGGATTTTTTTTAAAATGTCACTCTAGACCATGTGATGGCACAGAGCACCATGGAAAATAAGCCCCAGCAGGTGGCATTCTTAAGAATTAAATTCAGTTCTTAGTCACATTTGTTCAGAAAGAAAAGTTGCCTCCTCACTCAATTGGTACACCTACAAAAGATAAGCAAAACCAAGGCTGACTTAAAAAATTAGAATGATATCAAGGTAAGAACTTAGAAACCGACAGCAATTCACTTGGGAACCAAGTGGAGATCCCATATGTTAGTCTTCAAATGAAAGACTATTCAAATAAAGATAGGGTACTTCAAAAAGCCAAACTAACCTCTCATATTATGAAAGAGCATGTGCAAACTGCTTAATCTTGGAATTGTGTAATCCACCTTTCCACTGGGAATTAAAGAGATCTTTCAAATACAAGAAGAGAATTAATTGCAGCTATTAAAGTGACACAGTGGAGCTGATCAGCCTTACTGCATGATTTTCTAACTGCACTGAAGCAGACAGCACTTTTGAAATTCATTTAATACTGAACAAATCCTTAAGGCTCATTTTGGTTAAAGAGCATTTTTTCTCTCAGGTGATCCCTATGCTCATCTTAATAGACTTGGGTAATTTATTGCAACTATAGAAGCCGGGTTACATGAATGGCATCTCCCACCTTTACTTAGAACACCAGAAAAAAGTATGATGAGAGGATTAACTCAAGTTGTCAAGTGACATCTGACAGCTAACACAGGAGTCTACCACGTTCTTCAGCACCTCAAACTACAGAAATTATCCATACAGCTCATCTAGATTCATTACTGGATGATATGCCGAAGGCCAGAAATATATTCCAACCTGCAAAGATGCAGAGCAGATTATAAAAAAAGACAGTAGTGTTATGAATCTCCTATAGCGTCAAACCCACATCAGTATTTCCTCTGAATTATTTTCTACTCCAAGCAAAAGGGGAGACAAAGCTGAAAGAGATGAGTGAACACAAACTTGCTGACGCTTCACAGAACTGCTTCTAAATGAGTCAACTTAATGTGAATAATGACTGGAAATATAAAAACTCATTATTTCAGCTAAAGAAAATTGCTCCCAAAAATCTTTATAGGTAAGGTTAACAGACTGCATTTCACAAGATCCATAAAAACCCTTTTCAGTCCATCTTTCACCAATCTTTTATGAAATAGGCTGTATGTATAATAAATCTGATTTCTCAGCCAACCAACCTACCTCCAGGCAAAGTGCCCCTCTAAAATCAGGTCACACTGTGCACATTGCGTTGTTCCGTACTCTGCTGCATTTGTGTAAATGAAATCAGGACATTAAAACACACACCAGTCTTGCTCTGCCAACATTTCTAAGTGCAATCCAAACCCAAGGCAGCAGATGGCTAAAGCAAACGACATGTGTACAATGCCAAATAATAAGGTAGGTCCTCATTTAGGCATAAGAGGACTGGACCTATCTAAAAAGTGGGGCTTTAGTGAACTTGGTTTTAAAAGATGAAGGCAGTCCAGGGAGAGGACCCAGCACTTTCCAGGGATCCTTCAAAGCTGAAACTAATTCAAACACACTATCTTCTGGGGGGCAGGGGTGCCAAGGAATTGGCTTTGTCAGTCACTTCCCTCTAGGTAGAGTATTTTTCCATAATTTTTCCAACTTCTGCAACCATCCCAGCCACAAGCAGCTGCAGCAGACTACACTGCTCACTTCACGAGCGGCCATAGCTCAACTGTGACAACCCAGACAGGTCTGCTAAAGACCACACCACTAACCTGCTCCCAAGACAGTGAGAAAGAACAAAGTAATCCGAGTCCCTACACTCTTGCCCCCTCTCCCAAGTGCTTCTGCAGGCCCAAGGTGCCCGACCACAGCGTCTTGCAGGTACTCTGAACTGTCTGCCACACAGCAGGGACTGTGTGTTACAGTTCTGCCACGCTGACCCCTCCAGTGTAGCGACAGAGTAATACACCTGTGTAAGCCTCTGCTGAAAGAATACTTAAAAGAGAGTACATGAACGGCTTTATCAAGACCAATAAACTGTAACAAATGCACTCCAAGGCTTGAAACAGTACAATAGTTCAGACTTAAGAGGTCTATATTAAGAACACCCTACTTCTCCCCACGCAGCCACAAATCCAGAATCCTATTGAAGTGGTCATTGGCAGCTGCAGATGAAACAAGGCTAGGAACAAGAGGCTGAAGTTTTCAAAACTGGGTGACTGATATCTAGCATAAAGACAGTATTTCAACAAAAAGACAGATTGGGGGTAGGGAACTACTGTTCCAAAATACTTCAAATATTGACCTTGCATTCCTTCCTCTCCTCAGTAGGTTTAGTTTCAGCACCACATAAGAACATTCCCTTAACGCAAAATAAAACAATTTACATATTTTCCAAAGTAAATAAAAATTTCTATGTATTTTGACATTAAATACTTAATAGCTCATAATCTGAACATTAATTGCCCCTGGCTTAAAGCTGGAAGACAGCCAATTGTCCCCAGTATCAGATATTGTTGACAAGATGGAGGTTGGGAGGAGCTTTATTTTTGCTTTAGCTTTACAGTACCTCTCTTGGCTTCCATTTACAGATTATGAGTCTAGATAGCAAAACCATACTAATACTTTTATAAATGTTTGCATCAATACTCAGTAATATTCACATGCTTAATGTATTCCCTAGAATTATACAAGCTTTACAGCACAGAGATCTTCAGGGCCAACAAAGCCATTAAGGCAAAGCTTTGGGGGAAAGGATTTTATTAAAAACTATTATGCTTCACCATTTCACTTTCCACAGTTTCTAAAGGACTGATAGAGATGAAAATATCTGCAAGGGAACAGGGAAGAATGTCCTTATTTGCCAGTGTGTCTTGCCTGTATCAGAGGGACAGTGGTACATCAGTCAAGAGATCCTTTTTCCATCTTGAATGCTCTCATGCTACACAGGCTATCAATACTGCTTTTATTTTTTTGTAAAGGATAAATCTGGAACACAAAGACCTGCAGCTCTACAAGAAAAAAATTCTGGCTCAACATCAAAAGCAAAACCCAATTCTTACATGCACTGTCAGATACAAACCTACACCCATGCTTAAGAAGCTAGGTTAGAGTATTGCAGTGTTTACAGTCGATGCTGTAGAGCACAGCTAATTCAACATTCTGAAGAAACTGAACAAAAAAGGGTCCACTGAGTTATCCAATCTGGCACTTTCACTAACTGACAGAAGGGGGAAGAGATCCCTTATGCATAATCCAGACACATTATCTACTGGAAGTCACTTTTTCCCCTAGTGATCTGTCCTGGAGTAACTATTAAGCTCTCTCAGCCATCTCAGACCTCTTTTCTTCTGCCAGAAAGTATCAAAAAATGAGGAGATTTTATAGCCAAACACAATTTTTTCAAGTAAGTGGAATGCATTCTCAAAATCTGCAATCCCTACCCATTGCATCTAGCAAGGAACAAAAGTAAAACACATTAATACCAAAACACTGGGAGATTAAACACTTCATTTAGGTATGTTGATAAAAAGGCTGTTATGCTCTCCCAAACTTTATTTATATTTGAATGTTAATAAGACATGTTAAATATTTAGCAAAGAGGGTGGATGTACATTTTTAATAGGCAAATCTCATACTATAGTTTGCAAATCTAAATGCCTCTGATCTCCTCTTCAAAGGCTCAGAGGAATAAAAGACAATTCTACCAGAATACACAGCACAGCAACTGCATCTTAAAACTGTTAAGGAGAGTATTTCCCAGGAGTTAAGCATAACTTAATTCCTTTTACATATTTTACCAAGTCTGTATTTTCAGAACAAAAGGGTATCGTTATAGAATAAAAGAAAATATGATGGATACAATCTCTTTCACTTTAAATAATGAAAATAATCTTTTCCATTAAATTTAGAAGGCACAAGAATAACCCTACATTTATGTAACAGATTAAATGTCTGGATTTTGATGAAACTCCTTCCTCATTTCCCAGGATAAAGGACAAAGCTCTCCACAAAGTTTTCCACTATCGGAAGCACTTAGCACAGCTGCTTCGTAAGGTGGTGTTGCTTCGCTATTACTCAATTAAATCATACAAGAAACATATTAAAGCTTCAAAAGATACAGATCATAGAAACTAACAACCATCTGTATTTTTGCTGATGATAAATTAAGTCCACGAAAGTCTACAACAGAAGAAGATCCTAAAGAGAAAAAAAAAAGAAAAAGCAGCCTGAAATTTCTGCAGCCTGAGATTTCTAAAGCTTCTTAGGTACATGCTTATGGGGGAGGAGAAAAAAAAGATTAAGAAATCATTACCTCAAAAGCAATCCTGCAAATAGAGATATACAGCAAAGTCATATGCAGGCAAATAAGAGCATCCAGTAAATCAACACTTTGTACTGAAAAAAATAACCAAACTTGCTTCTTGATATCTAGTCCCCCACGAAAATTCTTGAAGTGTCCAAGGAACTACAATTCAGAAACACAGCCTGCATTGCTCAATCCTCGCTGTGAGGAATAGTTGGAAACTTCTGGTAGCATTTAACTTGACAAACAACAGTTACATGCACTAATTAAAGTTAAGAGCTGGTGAAGAAATAACCCTGTGGAACAAACCAAAGATGTCACTAAGGTATGCTGAGCATTATTATTTCAGTTCATCAGCGTAAATTCAAAACAACAACATTTCAAGCTATCTTATAAATTAAGAATTTTTGTTGTAAAGGAAGAATGGCTGTTGTGATAACAACATATATCTTGTTGATTGAAAATTCACACTGAATCAATGCTCAAGTACAGTTACTACAGAAAAATTAAGATATCTGTTATTCCACTGCTAATTAAGAGACAAGATAAAATTTCTCATACCTGGAAAACTTCATGCACTTTTTTTGAACCCTGAATCCTAAAAATATTTCCTTTTGAAAAAAAAAAAAAAAAAAAAATTCCTGCTCTTCTCCATAGCTTTAAATGGACAGAGATTTTCTTCATCCTAGCTTGATTTGTCCTGCTACCTCCCCTACTGCCTTCCACAGAAAATGTCTTTACACGCTAGGGGTACTGACACCATTCTCGTATTTATAATTTGAGAAGCTCTTTAGGACACAGGACATGACAAACTTATGAATCTTAAAACTGGTGCTCAATCGATTCACCACACTGGCTCAGTTACAGTCCTCCACACACTATAAGCATTCATTTAAAGAAAAGATTTTCCTTCAGAATTAAACCACAAACACTGACATTCCAGCCAAAGCAGCTTTCATCAGATCGTTACTTATATTAAGAAGGATTTAGTGCCAAATCAGACCTCTTCCTAACATGACAGGGAGTTCCCCCAAGCTGTGGTATAAAGAATCCATTCTTTCCACATCACTGTATTATTTTTTTAAGAATGAAATACAGTATTTAGTACTGATACTTGCATACCATATGCTGATAGTATAAATATTTAGGCACAGGCATATTCAAAGCGTTACTACTCTAAGAACTACTGAGCAAGCAATAAACAAAATTAAATACTAATACTCTTCCCAAAGTGAAATAGCAGCAACATAAAGTAGCAAAATGATCCAGGAAATACTCTGTATTTTTTTTAATACCCTGTATTTTTTTTTTTACTTCTATGTAACAAAAAGCTCAACACAACAAATTTTCAAGCACTTCTTTTAAAACTAGAAACAAACAAAAAAATCCATTCACAACCTCCCTACTGAGACTGGGGGCTTATCACATCAAACATTGGAACATGTTCACAAAAGCAGCTTAACAATGCTACCTTTGGGAATCAACAGTAAACAACTGCTTTTTAAATTGATTTACGTAAATACTCACATCCTCTCCAAAACAAACATTTAAGCAGTCATTCAAAGAGACATTAGTGCCACAGAGCAGACCTACAAAGACTGGGCCATTGCAAAAAAGCTCCTTGCAGTCAGCGTATTATGCAGCGTATATGCAAGCAGGTACCACTTACTCTCACATCTAACAGCAAATCAGAATACAAAATCTCTCAAAAGAAAAGGAAAAGGAACTTTTTATATGTGTTTGCTTGTACTTACAGCCATGGTAAGATGCTGGGGATCCTCCAGACTTTCCATATTCTTGCTCTGAGTAGCTGGTGGATAGGTTTGGCTGACTGGAGCCTCGGCCAAAGGTGATCTGATTGCTACCCACTCCTGTGGCCACCTGAGCCATGCGTTCTTTGGTCTTCAGGGCTTGGGCCCTCTCTGTCTTGAGTCGCTCATCATCCTTCAGAAGAGACACTAGTTGCTTGGATTTCTCCCTCACATTAATGCCCTGGTCTTTACCATCTCGATCAATATACTGAAAATCTTTCAACGTCTGGATAGCAAAAATATTCTCTTTACACTGCTGCGCCACTCTCTCGGAACCAGTTTTGATCAGGTAATCTAACAGAGTAAGGGCCTTGTATACATGCCGCCAGTTCTTGCCGTGGTCATTCAGTCGTTTCCAGATCATGCTCATAATTTCAGAAAAGGCCACAACATTGTAAGTCAGATCTGCTATTTCAGTCATTAATGAACTGGAGGGACCCCAAGGGTCATTAGAGGTTGCTTCCCGAACTTTTATTTCGGCCTCTGAATAATTGTTCACAATGTTCTTCATCTGCCGTCTAATAGATGAAGTCGTCATTTTTATTTCCCTTTTTAACAAGACAGATTCCAGAACACAAACAAAAAAGGGCTATATTTGCTCTTCTGTGAACGTTTCTGAACTGCAAAGGCTCCGTATCTGTGGCTTATTTGTAACACGTTCCACTACAATCATTTCCCCTCTTCGAGAGAATGACACGAGAAAATGAAAATCATGACCTGAGAAAGGGAAGAAAACAAAGCATGTTAGCTGTCTTTAATTATTCCTACATGGAAAGCATCTACATACACTTTTGAGAAATTCTTCTAAAGTTATCTGATGAATTTTCTCCCTGAATTTCCTCAAGACATCCGATTTTGAAAGCAACTTGGTCTTCTCACAAGTAATATTAAACACTACATATCAAAAACCTAAACTGCTGAACTAGACAAAAGCAAGAATATATTCCCACTGATGCGAACGCAGAATTTTAACAGCAAAACAGAAACAAAGTCCAAGAAATAACTTATGGGTTTAGTTTCCAACAAGGTAAAACCTACCTAGAATTTTTAATAACAGAAATTACAACGCTAGCTTGCAGAGCTGAGGTGAAACTAGAAATTCCATGCTTGGCAGCCATTAGCTTCCCTCTAACAGCTGACCACTGCAGATTGCTACCATTGCTGCGGGAATCTGCATACTAAGAGAATAAGCAAACTTCCTTAAAATTTAATCAAGCTACTTCTGAAACCTCAGGTATATTTAAAGTACACTTAATTGTAGGCAGGGACCTTAAACAGTGTTCTGCATTCTGTCAAGGCCTAGGGAAGAGAAATGAGCACCAGAACAACACAATCCAACTCAGGGTGACCTTTAATGTTAAGCAGATTAGATGGGAATATTTTTTTTCCAAATGCATTTACTTTGTACGTTTGACAACACTCATCAGATCCACAGTTTCTGCTCTGTGTGTCTTTCACACAGCACAGAATAATTTTTAATTACATGAAAATGGAATTGTAAAATCAAAATGACTGGCAAGAAAACCCAAGGACAAGCTCTGGAGCTGGAAAGCTGTTTCAGTTATTTATTTAAGGTCATTGTTTCAAGTAAACAGAGAGCTATTAAGCTCAGAATACATTCCTAAATGGCAGATTTTGCTATTACATTAACACAGTTGGAATAGTCTTTGATATTCACCAGTTGCATGAACACTAAGCACTGATTCCATAATGGAACTTGCCATGTTAATAGAGATTGTATATTCAAGATGTCTTCTAATAATGTTTCTCCGAACGCTCCAAGGAAGCAACAGTTATCTCAAAAGACACTAGAGAGAAGTAAAGCACAGATTTCAAGCCTAAAATTGTTATAATTCTTCAAATTATTGTGGTGCAATTTAGAATGAAAGCAGAACTAAGAGTCAACTTGGACAACGTGCAGCTCTATCACAACTTTCCCAGCACCAAGGCATATACCCTTCCTAGAAAACCATCCTGGGCAAGTTAAAACTACCACAGAGCAGGTCCAATGCATTACTGTATTTTATCTTGCTCCACTAAAGCTTAAGTTTTGACAGGATAAAAAACTCCTACGACATCACGGAAAATTAACTTTAAGTGAGATCAACACTGAACTTTAGGTAAACTGTACCATCCTGCTGTTCTTTCCAATATTTAAAGCCAGCTGTAGAAGAATGTTGATCTGTTGTCAGATGGTTAGTAGCCAAAGGAATAAAAAAGGGGCATCCTCAGGGTTGTGCATTATAAATCCAGAATTTGGAAAGGCTGATCCTATATAAACGTTTCCAGGTATCCGTGATCGCTGCTTCACTCCCGAAGATAACACTGTCCAAATCTGTGGTTCACCTGCTCTTGCAATCACTCTGATGCATTACTCAAAAGGTAAGGCACCAATTAAAAAAAAAAAAAAATTACCACCACCACCCTCAAATACATGCATCTTATTTAATCTAAACCATTTCTTTTTGTCAATAACAGATTAAAGTAAGTTCACAGACAAAGCTGAAACAAATTACCGAAGGACGTGGCAGCATCTGGTAGAAAGATGGTGACAAAAAACTAAGAGCAGGCTGCAGGCAGTAACTTCTTTAGCTGGTAAAACCAGAGCCAGCAGCAGTACAAATACCAGCCTAATAATGACACAACTACACTGATGATATGGATCCCAGATCAGAAGAATACAACACCCCCATAAGGACTGAGTGTGTCACCCAACCAGAAGAGCAGTAAGTAACATGAAAAATCAAAACCATGAGAACTACAAAACCTCCTAAAGCACTCTGATAAAAAGTCCACCAAGCCCAACATCCTCAGCCACAAATCCTCATGTAAAGTGTATGAGAAAAGAATATATACATTCCCTTGCCTTATATTATCATCAGCTTAGGCATCTTAGGTGCAACCTGTGGTGGAGGCTCTACAGCCAACAATGTCTCCACCAACCCCTTTTTTGAAGCCACTTGTATTTCCTTTTTCAGCCTCAGCATCTATGCAGCAGCGGTTGCAGCGACCACACAACACAAACAAGTACTTCAGCTTATTTTAACCTTGAACATTTGTTCCCCAAGCTGTAGACAGGAGGCATGCTTTTGAAGAAAGAACAAGTCACCTTCAGCTTCTTTATGTCACTCACGATTTTATAGAAATTGGCCATCTCCTTCTGAACTGAGGATCTCCTGAAATTGAATCCCTCTATTTAGAAGCTGCTGCTGCAAATCTCCAATCAACCCTTATGTCTTCCCATGCATGCATTACATTTCCATTTCTTGAGAGATACATAGTTCCAAGCACTCTACATTTCAGATTTGGCAGTAACAAAAGTTTGTATAAAAACATGGTCATTTACTGCTTAGGATTTCCCATTCTTTATCAAATACTTTCTAAAAATATTTGCCCTTTGCTAGTTGTGCCTCTACCCCTGCACATGAAACCAGGGTCATTTCTTCTCCCTATGCCAGTGGTTGAAACTATTTCATCTGTTATTTTATTCACTTAGGTGGTCTCAATCTTGCATCCCTCCTTTCAGTTTAAGATTCGTTTCAAATTTGACCGATTTGGTTCAACTTGGCCACCTTATTTAGAAACGATCTAGGAAACGGAGCATCTTGCAAGAGCACTGATCTTTGACAGGACACTTCACTGTGAGAACCAGCCATTTACTCCTAACCCAGTTTCCTGTCTTTTAACCTGCTGTAAGTTATGAAAAACATTCTTGTCTTGTAAGAGTTTTGTTTCTCTAAAGGCCAGGGATGAAAGGCCTTATCAAAATATTTTTAGAAGTACACTATACAAGCAAATGCCTCACCTACATGTACCTCCCCAACCAAAGAAAAAACAAAGTTAGTTTTATTACTTCTTACAACTTCACGAGCTTTTGAAAAAATTTTAATACCAAACAATAATTAGGAAAGGTAAATTTTACAGTACATGGGAACACCTAGTAGTCCTAAACATCACCAATTTTCGCCAAAGAAATAAATATCTAAAGAACTAATCATAATCACAATATAAGCAGGCACACAGACAACCAGGGTGCAATTTCTCATGCCTTGCCAAGCTAATTGTAAGCCAGCACCAAACCCAGTGGCCTCCCAACCTTTCAACCACTTCCCCTTTCCCTCTCTTGCATCAAATCTAGCAATTACACAACAGCACAGTAGAACTAATCAACCTAAAACTCTCACAGAAAATTAACTTTTTAGCACTGGATTGTTTTCTGTCACATCAGTGAGGTGACCAGGCTGCACAGCCACACGGTCACAAGCTTTGCTGTAAGTCAGACTTGCGAGAAGAGTAAAAATGACCCAACCCCAACCTCACATTTGAAGCAGCCTATTAAACACAACCTAAAGCTGTCAAGCTCCAAAAAAACAGCACCAGAAAGTGAAGAGTCCTCATTCCCGTCCAATGACACCACACACACTAGGAACCCGCGTGCCTGGTTTCAGAGAAGAAACCAAAAGAACAAAGGCAGAACCCAAGGCCCTGCTGTGCTCTCCAAACAGGCTGTAGCTAAATGAAGGAAAAATATTCATGGTTTTGCTGTAAAGCATAAGCAAGAAGCAGAAGAAAAAGTATAGCCTCACCAAATGCAGAAATGGTTTGGTGAGAACCCTGTATTTGGGAAATGCTTAGGTTTACATTTAGGACTTAGTTGAATTACCAACAAAGGTGCAGCCCAAAAGCAAGTGAACTTGGAGTACCTACATGTGCAGGAGGCCCAGGTTACAGCAGCACCATTCCCCAAACTGGAAGCTTTGCTAGAGTGAAGCTTTCAAAGAAGGCTACTAGCAGAGACTGTCTCGAGTAGTGTTTTGGAAAAACAAACATAGAGCAAGCATTTCAAGAAGGGAACGCACTGGATTAAGTGAAATGAGCATTTTTTTTACTCTTCCAGAAAATTAAAGACTTCACTTGTCATTCTGTAACAGACTTGAAGACCATCAATACATTAATGCTGCCATGATTCTTTAACTTTCTATCTTTGATTCATGAAAACAAAAGCATTTAATGAGAATCACACTAATGTCTGTTCTTTCCTTTTTTTGATATAAAGATATGTTTTCTAAATCTATTCTACTTTTAACCTGCTGAAGGCAATCTGTTCTAAACTTCATATTACACTATTTACTCTATTAAAAACACAAAGCATGACTGGAGTGAAAAATGATGGCGTTTTTATCCCCAATCCCCACCCCCTACCCCCCAGTTGTACCAATATTCGAGATAACTATTTTGGCAGTGGCAGTAACTTCCACTAAGAACTCTGTATGCTTTTCTGTATCTGCTTTACAAACTCTCTGCTTCCACACCACAGAAAATAAGCATTTTACTTGATTATTGCAAGTCTTGGAGCACCATAACAGCCTACCTTATGATCAAAAAGACGAATATCCTTACAACATAAAAGTGAGAAACCATTTCTAACATATGAACCTGCATAGAAAGTTTAAGAGGTTGGGGTTTTTTTTCCAGAGACCTCACTGAATTAACTTCTCACAACAAACCACATGAAGTAAAATGCACTTGCAACTTCAGCAAAAATCCAAGTTTGCATTTTTAACACAAGTTGCAAAGAACGCAGAAAAGACTTAGTTGATTAAAGCTGCTATTCCTTGCTAACAACAGGAAAAAGCCTATCAGCTTGAACAGATTTCTTTAAAAGGTTAAACAAAGAGGGGAAGAGGGAGTTGTTAAGTCTTGTTCAGTTTAGGTGAGCCTTCCTCATTTTGTCTTCCTTGGTCCCTACAAGCCATTGTCCCTGTTTTATAAGTAGTTTGTCATCTTTAAATAGATACAAAAGGAAACATACAATTCTGTAGACAAGATGGTGAAGCTTACCTGTGCTAACAAAGGTAACCTGGGGGGAAATGTCCCATTTCCTTTTTCCTATTCCAATAGTTTCATTATACAAATAGCCCTGATGAATTCTCATGGTGCTTTTCTAGATACAGTGTACAGACAGAAGGAATTCTTGCCTGAACTTCTCAACAGCTCTCTCTCACAAGAGATTAAATTCAGTAAAAGAAATCTACATGAGGAAACCATCTTTAATTTGCTAAGACTAACCCAGAAATGAGGCCAAGCCACAAAGTCCTTAATAAACTTAGTTCAAAGAAACAACCATACAAATCCACCTATATACAGGCTTTCAGCAGAATTCATTCAGATCTCTGGAATGTAGAACTCAAACCAGGGTTTGTCTGCACTGATAAAATGCCCTTTATATCAAGCCTGAAGGTAAATATATACATAGTCCAGCTCAGTATGGACCAAAAATACATGAAAAGCCTTTAAAACCTAGTGGGCAATAAAAAGTGTGAAAATTAACATTAAACATAAGTAGTTCACCAGATATTTGCATAAAATAATGAACAGCATTACAGACAAAATATAGATGTTAGATTAGACAAGTAACTGTAAGTAACATGCATAAAAAGTGAATTTTGGAAAACTTCTTAATTTATTCTGTGATTTCAAGGCAGTCTCTACAGACATCTTAATCTACATAAAAATATCCCTCCCTTTCACAAAATACTGAGAAAGATAACTACAAGTTCACATCCTGAGATTTATATTGCAATTACACAAAGAGATTTTTCTGGTCATCACTAGGAAATATAATCAAAAGCTCAAGCAGGTTCCCTTACTCAGATCCTAGGACAGTTCTCAACAGCTATGCTGGCAACCGAGACCCCAAAATGCTGCAATACTGGGGGCACAGGCAGGCTATCTCAGGCCAGCCATGCAACTAGGCAGCCCTGTATTATGAAAGCACATCCTCAGTATCAAGGATTCAAACAGCACTATCCAGGATATTTGCACCCCATTATAATTTCAAAGGAACGTAAGTGAAATATAAAGCCTTAAAAAGACACCAAGAGCCTCTCCTACCCAAGAAGTGCTGAAGCAGCTGCTATGAGACCTTCCAACATGTTACAAAGCCAAAGCATGTGCCTTACCTCTAAGACGTGAATACATAAAATAGCTAGAGAACTGCTCTCCTTGCTTTCAGGGTGGAATGAGAGAGGCAGATAATCCTCGGGGACCTGTACTCCAGGATAAATCAGGAGAACCCAGAGCCTGGAAAGCGTTTCTTGCCAGTCTGCAAAGAACCAGGCTAAGGGAAAAGCACTGCCAGATTCTGACTAAGGAAGAAGTTCCCCCAGACAGACACCGACACCGCACCTGCACAGAGTAAAAAGCACACGCTCAAACATAACCCCAATCTTAAGAGTAAGTCAGCTTCTATTTATGGCAAAGAAAAAGGATTCCTATTGCCTGACACTGTAAATTCACATCCTAGTTTTCTTGTGATACCTCGTTACATGTACAAACCCAAACCCACTGTGCTTTTAGAAAGTCTCATTTTCCACAAAAAGGAAGCAGAAATCTTTGACAAAAAAAAACTGAGCACAAGCCTTTATTTAAAATTCCGGAATATAGTAATCCAGAAAAAATTACAGCAGAGACATTTTTCTGATGCTGGATCCCACACTGCTAGAGAAATTTTCAAACTTAATTAATTCTCTTTCACATCCCTCTCCCCCTCCCCATTCACAAATAATTCTTACAGAACAACTGGACCACCAGAGGATATCATTATACTGCCTACAGTATAATATCCTACTGCAATACAAACATTGTTCCCAAAATGAAACAGGAAGAGAGGCAACTGTACATTGTGGTCACTTGGAGAAGAGTACCAAGAGAAATGAAGCAGCTTGGCACTATACATAAAAGCCAACAAGCAGCATACTTATTAGCTCTCTCTTGCTATTATATGGCAGAAAAAAACAGCAGTTCATGTGAATAAAACAGTAAAATGAAGACACTGAAATTACCATCAATGTCCTTCCTCAACCTTCAGAATTATTTAGGAAATGAGTTACATATACAGACTGGCAAATGGTTTGAAGAACAGGGTTAACTCCAAAAGAAAGGTTTAATTTCCATTTTTCACAGCTTAAATGCTTGTCTTCTTCAGTGTAATCTCTGAGAAGAGGAAATGGTTCAAAATTAAAAGTTTTGGAAGGTTTCCACTCCCTTTTACAAATGAGAGAACAAGGTCAGCTTTCACAGACAGCAGGTGGCCAAATTATTTCTTTATTTAAAGAGTTAATGCTGAAAGATAACTCTCCTTCAAATTTATGCATATTCATGAATCCCAAGGTTAGATTCTACGCTGATTTTACAGTCGTGCCTCAGACTCACAGAGAAAAACTAACTCCAGCTTGTATGGCCATTTAGCCATGTAACAGATTTACAGACACAAATTTGCTCAAGTTCTCTCTGTAACACCTCTTCTTACTACATGTATACTTAAATTACCAGGGCAGTATTTGAGCTCAGTGGAGAGCTTACCTCTTTACTCTCGGAGTCTACAGGAAGGGGGAAGGGGGGCGGGTAAGAAGCAGAAATCTAACTTTCAGCTTGCAGCCAAGAACATGGCAGCATTACCTGGCCACTTTATCTTAGGACCCGCCAAGCCAAAGTTGCTGGTGCTTTGACATTTGCAGTTACATTTGACTCTACGGCCCATAACACAGCTGGAATTATTGACAGCGTGGGAAGCAGCTGCAAATATGCTTCTGAAGTGCTGCGAAAGGGGACAGCCTCTGTAAGAGCCATACAGATCACCACAAACAATCCAAATCCGACCTACACTGGAGATCTAATTTTAGGATTACAAGCTTTGTCAACATCTCTTTAAAAATAACACATTCCTCCTTCTACAGCTAGGTCAAATGTCATTGACAGTACCACCTGCATTTTACGCAGCAGATCTCAGTTTATTTTTCACTAGTAATACAGCAAGTGTTATTCATTACACACCCAATACAATATTGCAGAATTACAAAACAGCATAAGGTCAAGCCATTATGCACTGAACCAGAAATTTTAAATGCAAATTAATCCAACACGGCAGTGAAAATACCTACCCAAACTCTCAAAAGGAATTTGTTTGCTGGGGATTACCTACTTGAGTGAAAGCACTTAAGTCTTATACTCACAAACAGAGTAGAAAAAAAAATTATCACCCAATGTGTGCCTTACAAAAAGGTAACAATCTGGAATAAATTCAGTTTATCAGGTATATTTGAGTAGCGTTTTCAACTGAATTAAAAACAGCAGGAGACACTACTCTCCTTCCACATTTTCATTTTGGAAGGAAGACATCTGATATTCTTGCCAGAAGGTGTGTCAATTAGAAAAGTCCAGCCTTGTCACTTAGGCTGCTTACTTGGTGACAGACAACTACCAAAGGGAAGCCATTATATCCTCTCTCATAACAGATCAGAGCCCTGATTGATCAGCTTGAAGACAGGAGGAACTGTAAAGAATACAATGTAAAAGCTTGCAAGACCACAAAACGTTAGCTATATTCTTTATGCCACAGTGCTTTCCTATACAAATGCAATTTTTAAAATTCAAAGCTGACAAGAACTACTATATTCATATATATCTGTGTTCACGTATCAATGTTTTGAGAAAGTACCTGCTACTTACAATTACCCAATGATTTTATTAACTAAATTCAGTTTGCATTTTATTATTATAAAGCAGACATCACCATGTGCAGTTTCTCCTATCCGCCTACACACTACAGACACGAAACCACATTAATAAACTCAGTAGGCCAAAGGCAAATGCTCATCATTACAAAGATTAGGGGTACAAAACAACAGTTTAACTCTCCATGTTACTACTGGTAGAAGCCGAGAGACTAATTAATACTTTTTCACTAAAAATTCATGTTGTAAAATAAAGGACTGTTTAAGGAACAGTGCAAGATCTGCAAAGCCGTATCTGTCCTACATCCAAAACATTACTATTTTCTTCAGTTTAAATTGTTAAGCATACTGGTTGCTAGCACAAACTATAAGCCTGTAAGGAAAATGAAGATTGATTTAATATCCTACCTATATTCATCAACACCCATTCATGGTATAAAACTTCAAGTGCCATCCTGCATTCATCTTGAAAAGTCAACACATGGTCTTAACTATCACAACTGGTAACAGTTAACATCAGGTTACTTTAACACTCAGAAATTAAGCTACATGCAGTTGTATGTTCATGACTAATTAAGTTGCCTTAAAACTATACAGTGGGAAACACATTTCCTAAAACCCTCTATGCAACCCACTGGAGGAACGTTTTGGCCAAAACCCAGGATTTTACACTAGGCTTTACTATTCAGCAGTCGGGCCGCAGAGGAACAGAGGATGTGGCTTCAGTTACACTTCATTCTTAGCTGGCTGAGGGCTGCTTCTGAAGGCAGCAACCTGCTCCTACCTGCTCTGCTGTCACATGCCACCTCCCTGCCCCTCATGCCAGATCTCAAGATAGAATCGGTTCAGTGAGCTGATCTGACAAACCGGGGGAGGTGAGGGGAAGATGGATAGCTGGCATTTCTGACCGATCAGGTCACCAAAGCAATTAATCCCAAGGTCACTCTAATTACTTTAAAGTACACCACAAATAAGGGAAGTAACATCCATTTCAACAGCAATCTACAGTTACATTTCACCAGGCAAAATGTAAAGCTGCACCTTGAAAGCTCAAATTGATGGTAAAGTTAAATACGATGGTTTAGATTTTGGGCTTCCTTTCAGCAGGTGACAGCACAAGAACTGTAAACAGCAGGTTTTCTGGGAAATCGCCTTTTACTACCTAGGTGCTAGTAACACCAATACAATCATTTTGTTTCATGTTGAAGAGCCATATAAATTTGGTCCTCTCTCTTTCAAAATTGGCTAACAATTCAAAATCTTGGCCCTGTCCATTTTACACACTGATTTTAGCTATCTGTCCTGCAACACTTTCTGTTCAGCTTACCTTCTTATTCCTCCATATCTTCTACCTTTTTTTTACATTGCACACACCACACAGTTTACAAATTTTTTTCCAAACAGTCCTACTTCTTTTCCCTCTTCCTAAAAGAGCTGTCTAGTGTACCTCTAGCATTACCACCTTGGAGGGAAAAGCATTTCCATCCAAAGGAGCTCTGCTGGGCAGAAAGTACGTGCAGCCAGAGGATTGGGCACGACAACCCTGCCATCAGCAGCCTGGATTTAGACTGGGTTATGCTTACCATGAAACAGCACTCAAAAATACTGCCAGCCACTTTGGTCTACTTCCGTGCTGCCCCAGTTCCTGATTTTGAGCTATATTCCTAAGTTCATCTTTGATGGAAATGAATCACTGGAAGACAAAAAAATAAAAATAAAAATAAAATCATTTGCTATACGGACTTTTTTCCGCATTATGCTACTCAGAACTTTTCAATTCCTTCATTCAGACATTAATAAGAATCATCCCTATTCACAAATGCAAAGATTTGTTATTATTTTGCTTTATTATTTTGTTGATTTTTGTGCAATTAGGGGGAAAAAAATGGCTTGAAGATGCCAGTGAATCCCACATTCTCCCGTGCAGATATACACAAATTTTCAGCTGTCATTGGAACAATTCCTCAAGTTTCTGAATCCACCCTTCAGCAGTAATATTCTACCTACTCTCTTATCTATTCTGGATATTTAGACGGAAAATCATTTGAGTGGGAGTTAGCTTGCTCTTCTCGAAGAGGATGACAAAGACTTGTTACTCAAAAGCATCTGTGCCTGTTCCATTATTAAAGGTCATTTTCTTCCACTCAGCTCTTGCAGAGAACATATATAAAGAACAAAGTGCTTTTAGCTTCGATACTCTACAACCAGCAACTCCATGTATGTCCTCAGAACTCCGTATGTCCTGTAAGGAGTCCACATGCAGGAGACAATACCTATGGTGTGTAATCCAAAACTCAAGCCTCTGAAGCAGCTGATTACAGCTTGGGGACACGTGAAAAAAATGGAAATAAATTCCCTGCGTAGTACTACTACTATCTGTACTCCCATAGCTGCCTGGTATCCCTGCACTGCTGATGATTCTTTTAACCACTATTAATGCAAGTCATTAAAAACATTCTCTCCGTTTAGATTTATAAACAGAGCAAGAAAGTGACTTAAAAACTCACCCACTCCATTTTCTAATCTTTTTTCAAAAGCATTCCATCTAGCCCAAATGCACAGAAGAAATTCTAGCCCATTAACATCCATCAGCTAACAGAAGGGTAATGAATTCATCAATACTGCTAAAATGCGTGGGTACAGTATCATGCTGAATCATTTAGTAACTACATTTGCAGTAAGAAGAGCTCAAACAACCTGCCTTACACTGTCAGCAACCATCTTCCTGAAGGAGGAAAAATGAATGTATTAAGATCACCCTCAATTTCGTTATCCCTCTTGACAAGGTTGGTAGTGTCTCTACACACCAGTATTTCCACACCAATCAAATCCTGTCTGATATTGCTCCCCTCTGGACATCAGCTTCCTTTGTCAAGCCACCTGCACATTTGTGCAAGAAGCCTTCATTGCTCATTTTTCTGCAAATGACTTAAGGACCTGCCTTTTCCCTGCCTATTAATGTTCAGGTCAAATATGTTAAGTATTGCAGTGAGTTTTGGTTTTGCAAAGAGCAAAAATACAAAACACCCACACACACTGTTTCCTCAACACCAGGCTACTGCAACTGTTACAGTGCTAAGGACTTGACTGATTTTTTCTCTGTTATCTATTTACAAAGCTATGGAGGAACTGACCACATTCTTCCACCAGCAAGAAGTTTTCATAACAGTGATAAGTTCTAAACGTAAGAAAAGAGAAAAGCTACCAAAATCAGCCACTCTTAAGAGAAAATACATTATGAACTAACATGAGAGCATAGCTACCAAAAAACCCCCACACCTACAGGCAGAGTATCATGGAGTAAAAGGGAAGGGAAGAAACCTTATTATGGAGTTACAACGGTATTAAGTTACCACTCTCATAACAGTGAAAGGAAAAGGTATTTATTCATATATATATATATCAATCAGACTTAATAATATAAAGAAACAAAGATATCCTTAAAGTGTAGATTAGAAACTACTTTGCTTGCTTTGCCTTGTTCAGGTATGCCAAGTCCAGTCTTCTCTGCTCCACTGCAGTTTTTAAAATGATAGTAAGTACACTGCACTTTTGTTTACACTTTGAGTTATAATGGCATCTACTCTAATTAAGTCCAAGAATAAAAAGGTTTTTGTTAAGGTAACCTTTATAAACCAAGTACAATTAATTCAACTCTCAATACCTTAGCTTCCTTAACATAGATAATGTCTTAGAATACATAACACTTACACATGTGTCTACATATCCTTAACTCCCACGGCTTAATTCAATTAATACTATTAAATCTTTAATGCTTAGCTTCAAAGGCTTTTTTTAATTTTTAGTAGCTCTTATAGGTTAGCACAAATGTTTTAAGTCTTTCTACCATATTTTAAATAAACTCTTTTCTTTCCACTTTGATGTTTGCCTTTCTGACAACCCTATACTCTGTGAAGCTGCTGGAACTTTGTTTTCTGTGAAATGATGACATTACAAGCTCAAAAAGATATGTTAATCACTGAGCTGTAATCAGGGATTTTTTTCCTCTCACCTGCCCTCTGGGCTGGGAGTTGGCAATAGAACTGCTTTAATCAAAACAATGTAGAAACCCATGAGGAGAACGGATTCAACTTGGAGGGAGGGGGCTCTTATTTGCATCTGTTTAGCATGTAAGCAGCAGGCGGGGCTTAATTCTTTTTTACTCTGGTTTCCCATGAAAGGAGAAAATGCAGAAGTCACCATATTTTTAATAAAATAGTTAAAATTGTTTTGACAAAAGATGAGTTGAGCCCGATGGAAGCATAAGCCTTGTAGCACCTAGAGACACATCCATTTCACACGTTGATAGGCACTGAATGTGGTTTTAACTGTGAAGCTTTGCCTGTACCAACGGCATTACCATCATAAATTCAGTCAGCTAAAGCTCCAGTTTATATACACATGCATCCACACAGACACAGACGTACATGTAATTTACTAGTTCTACTACCCAGTAGAAGTTCTACTGTGAGCATGTTGTGCTACTACCAAGGCAACTTACACCAGCGTGTTTCTCCCCTTCTCTTTTCCAACTACTTTAACACCAACCACTACTCGCCTTCCCCTGCTCAATCTCTAAACTTTGAATTTCTGAGACAAAAGAGACAAAGTTTTGACAGCATATTTCAGACCTTCCCATAAAGTGTAAGAGAAAAAAGAAAAAAAACAAGAAAAAACAAGAAAAAACCAAGAAAAAAACCGAAGCACACTTTCGCTTTCTTTAAAGTTTATTTTTCTTTGGAATAAGAAAGAGAAATCCCTTCTCAAAATGAAACTAAAAATCAGGATTTCCAGGGACAGGAAAAGGCACTATAGTATTGTATACACTATCCAAGCTGACCAGAAAAAAAAAAGGGGGGGGGGGGGGGGGGGGGGGGAAGATTAAAAACCTGGCTCTGTCCCAAGGCATCCAGACACGATTTTGTGTAGACACATACATAACAAAAATATTTCTGCATTCAGGATGTCCAAGCATGTTTCTTGCATTTACACCTGGAAAGCTAACAGTACTAAACAATGACTCGCCATGCTCGGCACTGACTGCAAGTCAATGACCAGTTCCAGATCAACAGATCCCTCACACATTCAAAGCGAAGTACGTGCTGATATACTTCGCTTGATCCAGACCATGAAGTGCAGAACAGAAACCCCTCAGAACGCATATTAGAAACAGTATTATGTAGACAGCCTACAAAATTATCTTGCTGTTCTTCACCTCTCCAACATTTCAGCAGCCTGCCACATAAGCAGAGTTCCTGCCATGCACTCCCCAGTATTACACATCTTCAGTTGTATAACATGCTCTGTCTTTTAAAGCCCATGTAAATACTCTCTTGGAGGCATCATATATTCATATTATTGTGAAATTAAATGTACGTAGACATTATTAGTTGGCAGACAGACACCAAAATGTTAGTTATACTATTCAGTGTGCTTAAACCAGCAGGCCAGGCAAAAGATTATTCACTAGGTAGTCAAACGTAAAAAAAAAAAAAAAAAAAAAAAAAAGAGCCAGACATTTCAGTCTGTCCTAATGTTTCACAAAGGAGTCAGCGACTTGTAAATTTTAAATGCAACACTTAAGCAGTTTTGCAGACTAAAAAACCCTCGCATCCTTTGATGATATACTTCAGTGCTCCTCTGCAATAAACCAGTTTAAAAGTGAATTTGCCATCACACGAGCTTTTAAACTTCAGTTTCTCTAAAATTTAAGAATTATGAAAGCCAAGTAAAACCAATTACAAACTAAAAATTACAGTACTTCCTTATTAAATCTTCCCAAAAGAATCAGTAAACATATAAACACAAATATCTTTCAGAGGAGTCACCCATGTACCAATCTTTTTAAAGTCTTCAGAAAGCAGTTGCTTTGCTGAAAAAGTATAAAAATATATGGGCTACATAACTGCAGTCCGGTGCAATGACAGTCTTCCTGTTCTTCTGAAGTAACATGCAGCCATTTCTGCTTTAAAAATACACAGAAGCAGGTTGTATAGATTCTAAAAAGTTACAGTTACAATATTAAATATTGATTTCTGATCTGCATTTACATACTTCTAAGGAAAGTACATGGTGCCACCTATGCTATTTATCTAAAAACATTCCAACAGAGGCATTATCTTTACTTTCTGAGAAACACTCTCCTAAATTGGGAGACAAAGTTTAACTTAACGAACTCTGCTCAACAACAGCAGCAAAAAAATAGTAACACTTCTCATCAGTAATAAGCAATCCAAACCCTTAAAAAAAAATAATGATTAAAAAATCACTGCAAGGAGCATAGTATTACAAGAAGTAATCATAAAACCATGCAATAAGCCAATATGGGCTCAGAAGGCAAATATTTCATTAGATAACAGAGTAGATGTGAGTCCTATGCTTTCAAATGGTCATTACAGAAAGAGGTTTTTAATCAAATTATGAAGTATCTGGACAGGGGCATTTTAAAGATTCACCAGATCTTCCCTGAATATTGCTGGTAATGCACAATTCAGACCTCTCTAAACAAACATTAGTAGTCACATTCCAGCAATGTCACAAAATGGTAGGGTGTTTCACTGATTAATTAGCTAACTGAATAATTAAAAACATTAAAGTTCTGTTTTTCAAATAATAATTGAAGCGCTTTCCTTTACATATAGTACATGGCAGAGTCATTCTGCTTGACCATCCATCAGAGAACAGGCAGGCGTGTTAAAATAGTTCCATTTAGAACCAAAGGATAGGAATTAATTAATGATCTTAAATTTTGGCTGATTTCATAGGGTTAGATCAAACATCTGTGCTTTACTGCTGTTGTCGCAAGCCTCATCCCTGTCCAAACAGAGCTGAAAGTTAGCAGAAAGGCAGCTGCGGCAGCAATTGGGTCAACAGATTTAGTTGAAGAAATCCTCACTACTAAAAGGGAAAAAAAAAAAGGCAGGAGAACAACAAAACTAAAATGCTGTTTGGGGCCTGTTCACCCAGCAAGCAACACACAACTAGTCACTTGCGAACAGATTTCCTACCTACAAGGAAACATGTTTGAGGGAGTCTTTCATGCCCACGTCTCAGGGGAGGAAGTTACCTTTAAAAATACTTTGTTTTGCCTTTCCCTAAGGAATATTAGAACTTTACGTATCAGTTATTTTAGTGCTTTTTTTGTCCATGAGGTCCTACAAAGGTCTTATCTGTGAACTATACAACCCTTACACCAGTGAGCAGCTACTCATGCAATTAGTCCCAATGAAGTCAGAAGAACTGTTTGAGAAAGAAATGTCTTGCCAACCTAAGAGTTGCACAATCAGAAAAAAAAATTATAACAAAAACACAGAGGGGGGTAAATTACATCTGACAAAAACTACAATCAAGAAATAGCTGGTGACAGATTGTTATTTAAGTACAAGGAAGTGATTTAAACAGTCAGGAGCGGTTGTAATAAGATTATACGATTCTCTATTAAGATTCTTAAAATGTCTTTGTTCTAGCAAAGCTATGAAAAGACCGTTGCCCTTGTAAAGGCTCAGAAACTACCAAATTGATGTTAAGTCTAGAAATTAATATGATTTCAAAGCAAGTAAAGAAATAAATGTAAAAGAACATCCCTGACATCATTAGTGTCTTTGTCGCCCATGCTGACATTTTCAACTAGCATGAGTACAACGTGTATTACAGCATTTCTCAGCGGCAAAACTCAACCAAAGAGAACAGCCCCAACAGACAAAGTACTGAGCTCGGTCTGCTTGGGTTTCTGCTTTTAAACAATGAAAACTACCACTTTGATTTTAGAAGACATTACATTATGCACGCGACATCTTCAGAATGGCAGGAAAGTCTCCATAAGGTTATACTGCAGAGAGATTAAATCAATGTCTGGCTGTTGAATTTCTTTGGAGAAACAGATGTGGCATTTTAGCCATGAGCCCCAGACTGCACCATCTCTAAGTAGTCCCTTCTAGAACAACAGGCCCAAAAACTGGCCATGAGTGTAATAACTATGGCTACATTGAACAACAAACACGGCAAGCAAGTCTTCTGATTTCTGTCTTGAAGGATGGACCTAAAACATCTCTAGGTAAGGTGTCTGGTATGTTTCTAAACTAATAAGCAGCTTTGAACTTTGAAAAAAAATTACTTAATTTGTAAAAGTATCATTCATTGAGTGCTGCACTGTTAAGCATGAAAAAGCAAATGATTCACAGATTAATGTTTTACCGTAAGCGATAACAGAAATTTCCACTGAAACAGAACATCCACCAAAGCATTTGGTCTAAAGGTGATCAAACCTGTGCCATAGGAAACACGTATATGACCCGACCAGAGAGAGGAACGAGGACTGTTATTCAAATCAACACTAAACCAGATTATACATGTGCGAAGTACAAGATAATTATGAAGGCAAGAAAGTAGGAGGAGACAGAAGTCTAAAAGACAAAAGACAGGTTTGTAGCATGCAAGTGTTCTCCTGCCTGGGTCACCCTCCAAAACCATTTTACTTCTCACGCCTTGTATATTTAGTCTTTATTACACAGCTACATGACAGAAGACTCAGCAACTGCAGACAACATTAATAAAACAGCACTTGGAGGAAAGACAGGAGCAGTCAACAATGTTGAAGAAAACTGCAGAGGCCTCATGCAAAAATCTCAGCTAATTACTTTAGGCAGCTCAGGGAGCTCTCCTTCTGACTGTGGAAGGAGAATTATTGCTTGAAAATAAATTGCATGCATCAGGACAACAAAACATACTGCATTTGAGATTCTTTAAAACTTTACCCAGCCACCTCCACCGTAAAACCTAGATAAGGGGAGCCTCCAACACAGATACCTATCTAGTTCTGGGCTGGGCCTGGTTTTACCCAGTCATACTGCTAGAACCAGCCGCACTCACACTGCCAGTGGGGACCTGTTCATGCCTGAGCTCTCCCCTGCTCTGCACTCGTGTTTCCCCACCTGGGAAGAGCTGGCTTTTTGAAGTCAGCATGCAAGCCAAGGCACAGGCAGTGCGAACAGACCAAGCCTGACCTTGAACACAAGCTCAAGGCACTAGTTAGAGGTATTTATGTTAACAGCCCTGGATGACATGTAAACAGATAGACACACTATTAACAATTAACACAGTACAGGGCATTGGTTCTGAGATCAATTTTTAAATTCAATTTTTGTAATACTACCCAAAAAATTGATCAAAAAGTTACCCATACAGACAAAAAGATTTCGCCAAGCATAGCGATTCAAAGCAGTATTTCCATATAAAAATGCACGACAGACCAAATTCTGGTAAACATCCCCAGCTGCCAGTGACACTGCAGCTAGAAAACACAAAATACTTTTTTATAATAGTTTTCTAAACAGTATAATCATATCTTATTAGATATTTACACACATTTAATTTCTTGTGGTACACACTACAGTTTGAAGGAACTCAGTCATTTAGTCTACTCTCCTTAAAAACTGCCTACAACCTTCTAGTTACCTACAAAACACATCTTAGAACTGTCTGTACCAACTATTTTGCCTTTTATCAATCATTTGGAGCACTGTCATAGAATCAACCAAATCCCAAATTTGAAAACGAAAGACAGAACTGTGATTTGCATAATGATAAATAAGCAGTACCAGCTTTTCTGTAGCTTTCTACCTCCTGCACCACTCACCAAGAGGCTCAGTTGCAACAACCTAGTTCTAGATTCATCCTGAAGCTTATGGTCTCTGAATTCACTTATTATGACATACAAGCATTCTAAATTCCACACACACGCGCGTCCCTCCCGCCCCGAACAGAAAAGCAACCCTGTAACAGCCACCTAAACCGATTAATTCTGGGACTTTTTATGGTCTACTATTCAGCACGTACCAGTATGTAACCAAACTGAAGTATATCAATGCTAGCAGACCTACAATTAGACCTAGCAGGTTTTATTCTGGAGGACAGCATACATGTTGTTCTCCTCCACAGCATCTCATGCCTTCATAATGAGCAGCCAGGCTACTGAAATACACAAAAAAACCCCGCTGTTCTTTGAAGCACTTAAGACAGCAGGATACTAGTACGTTTCGATACTTTCTCTGCATAGATCAGAGTAAGGCAAAGTGGAAAAAGAACATTACAGACCTTCACACAAACCAGGCACCTTTCATTTTCTATTAGCAAGATCCCAAGAGACAATTTAGCGCTCTGCAAATGTGGCACTGGAAGACTGGAAAGTTGCTTCCTGAGTACCAGTCATTAAATAAAGATTTTACAGTAACTTATATTCTTCTAGACCAGGCAAAACCAATAGCCATTTCCCCATCCTACGTACACGACCTAAAAAAAGCAAGATCATGAATATCGTAACTACTCTGTAATGTATTTCTCCTAAAACAGATTATCATTTAATGATTTCTCTCACAAAAAAAACTAAAAACACAAACCAAAAAACAAACCCACAAAAACAAAACACCAATTTCTGTATCAAGAAAGAAAGACTATCAGCATTTTTATGAAGTAGCAAATTAGGCCTTTGGCATTTCACAGCAGTGATCCAAGATTTGAGGCTTCTTAAAAGCTCCAAGTTTTAAAGCAATCAAATGGCTGACAGCTGGAACAAAATTAGCATGATTAACCAGTTATGTAAATAATGATGCGGTCAGTACAAGCTGAATTCATTTATGCTCATTGCATTATACAGCACTGCTTGCTTGTACTGGACATCAGATGTTTGTCAACTATTCATTAAAAATGACTGTAGGAATAATGGACGTGAAAAACAGCGCAAACGTTACCATCCAGGCTAACCCGACAGCCAGGTCTCGGGTATCTCTTCTCCTATTAGGATGGGACCATGAGGCAACTTGCAGATTGGACTTTTCTTGCCCAAATATTAACCAATTCTACTTAGCTCCTACCTAAGCAACAGGTCAGTTATCTTTTCTAAAGACAAGAGCTCCATCATGTAAGTACCTCACTTTATTTCATTTCTTAAAGGCAGATACTAATTTTCATTTGTCAGTCCATGTAAAAGTCGAGCTACCATTTAGGAGAACGCTCATCACAGCAGGATGATGTCACATAGTTACTTTATGGCATCAAGGAAGTTACAATCAGCACCCATAAGTCAAACTTCCTGAAGTATAACTTGCAGTCAGTTCAGCCTTATCAGAATTCACATTCAGGAATGCATACTCATGGTTAATTTGCTCTTGATAATTTCTGATAACATAGTTAAATATTTAATATACGGAAGATTATCTTCAAAATTCTATCTAGCTAGTTTACCATTACTTTGAGTTTATAATAGAAAATTTATCAGAAGTTCTGATTCTTCACAATATAACATTAAATATCAGTTTGTTCAAAAACAATGTGTCTGAGAATCAGCCAAGACAAACATATTTAGAAGTACTTCCTAAATTTTGCAGTATTTTGGTACAGATATCATTACAATATCTTTATATTTTTAATCAAAAATCATTCTAACATCCCTTATTTTACATCCTAACAATCCATTTTTCTATGACCTTGTCTCACACAAAGCACAGCAATACATTGGAATTATGCAAGAGTTCCGTATTACCATAAAACATGTGTTCCAGTGAAGAGAATAAGAAAACTTAATCTTGTGGCCTGATTTGCATGGTGAACCCCCAAAATCAGCCTCGACAGCCAGTAACATCCGCAACACAACTTAATAATCCAAAGAAGTATTTTAGGCCTCCTGTTGAAAATGTGTATGTATGTATATCATTCAGGGTACTTTCTTAGTAGATGAAGAAACACATCCAATCCGTGTAAGTTTTAAACAGACCTAGCCTTTCAGATCACTGATGACACGGTACTTAGGAAGGGGGAGGGGGGAAGCATTACATACCCCTTGGCCAGATAAAGCTGAGACCAAACGTTATCAATAGACTTTATGGCTTTAAAATTGGGAACTTCCTTTGTGGGTAGCCTATGATAATTCTTGTTTCAATATGCTTCACAACAGTAATGCTTAATATAATGTAGCACACTGACTTCCCAAGACCAATCTGTAGCATCAAAGGTACTGCAGGTGAAGATTGAAATAAATAAATAAAAAGCCCTTTAAAAAAATAATTAAAAGCACTACTACACATCTTCCAAACCGACTACGTCGCTGAAAAAAAAATCAAACCCACCCCGCAGCACCCCACCTCAGGTCAGTAAGGCAGAGGGGAGGGGGCGGGCAGGGCCCCGCGGCCGGGGACCCCCCCCCGCCAGAGCAGGCCGCCATCCCCCGCAGCCCCGGCCCAGGTGGCTGGCGGGGACGCGGCCGGCCGGGAAGCCAGGCCCAAACTTTCGGCCGGAGGCTGGCGGCCAAAAGCCTTCCGGCGGCCGCCGGCCCCCAGCAGGACGGAGCCCGCGGCCCAGGAGCCGAGGGGCCGAGGCGATCGCCCCCCCACCCCCGGCGACACCGGCCCGGCGGAGCCCCGGAGGCGCGCCCCCTGCCCCCGCGGCCGGGCTGCCACGACGGGCAGGAACTGTTGCTGCCCCCCCCAACGGAGACAACAAAGGCCACCCCGGCCCCCCGCCGGGGCTGCCCCGCCGGCCCCCCAGCCTCCCCTCACCGCCGCACCGGCGCCCCCCCGCCCCGCCTGCCCCGGGCCCGTGGCCCACCAGCCGCCGCCCCACAGCCGGCCGGCGGGCCCGCTCCCTCCCCGCGGGGAGGCCCGGAGCCCCGGGGGGCCCTGCCCGCGCCCACCCCGCACCCCGCTGCTGAGGGGAGAGGCGGGGGGAGGCTCTTCCGCCGCCGCCGTCAGCCCGTCCTCCCCCCCGCGCCTTGCCCGCACCCGGCGGCTCCCGGACTGACCTGGCGCTGCAGTGCGGACGGTGCGAGAAGCGCGGAGAAGGGGCCGCGGGAGGCGCGGAGGGGGGTGTCCCGCTGCCCGGCCGCCGCCGCCGCCGCCTCTGCCTGGGTTTGACACCCACACGCACCATCCAACATGGCGGCGGCCGGGGGGAGGTGGCGGAGGAGGCGGAACCGGCTGCCGCGCGCGCCCCTCAGGCGCGTCCCCGGCCCGGGCGCGGCGCGGGCGGGAGCGGCGCGAGGGGATGCGGGGAGGGGAGGGGGGAACGGCGGCCTCCGCGGGGGCTGCGCGCCCTCCCCGCCCGCCTCACGGCCTTCGCCATGGCAGGCCGCTGCCGGGGCTCCTCTCAGCCCTGCCCGCCGCCCCCCTGGGCCGAGGGCTGACGCCGGTGGGGAGCACTGCAGGATCGGGCCCAGGAGAGGGCCCCTCTCCTGCTCCGGCCCGCGGCCGCGCCTGGGGGAAGGAAAATGCTTTGGAAGCCGAGGGGAGCCCCCTCCTCCTCACACCTCAGGGGAAGCCCCATATTCCAGGTGGGAGAGGGGACCCCCCCAAAAAAAAACAGAGCCCCCAAAATACAGAGCCTGGGGTCACCAGGCACTCCTGTCGCCTCACACAGCGCCATTGCTGCACCTTTGCCCCACGCCAACACAGAACAACAGTGTTTGCAGGTGGCGGGAAGCTGGGGATGGTGACGGTGATCTGAGGGGAGCTGGGCCATCTGGGTGGGATGGCGGCCATGTCCTTCCCTCCAGGGATAATGACTAACCTGCGTCCACAGGGGTGGCAGGTTGAAGAACTTCCGTGGCCTCATAGTTAATCCTGAATATCTGTTCCCCTCGTAAAATGGTGAGACAATTCAAGGAAATGGGACATGGCTGATGGGGAGACGGCCAGGGTGGGTGCGGGTCAGGGAGAAGCTGGCTAGCAGAGCTCTACTCCTGTAACAGCTGGCTCTGGGTAGTGCTACTGGTCATTTAAAACCCAAATTCCTGAGGAATGTTGCCTTACTCAAGCATAACAAAACAAAGGAGACTCAGAGCAAAATCCACTTCATAAGGTGTTGCTTTTCAAGCAAAAGGAAGGTCAGACCAAGCGCTGCAAACTTAGGACCCAGCCCTTTCTCCTGTGGAGCCGGTAGGAAAACTGCCACGGAATCATGGTTTAAATACAGGAGAACAGGGACTGCAGTGAAATACTGAATAAGCTGCATTAAAAGCAACTTGTTTAGAAACGCTGCAAGTTCAAATGCTTTGAATGCCATCTGCTAGCTGGGAAACCAACGCTTCTGCAGCTAGTTATGATGCTGGCCTAGCTGTTAACCTTGAGCTCAGAGAGCTAGGCAGAATTAATTTCTAGGTGAAAAACATACAGAATTGGCATGCATCTGATGCTATCAGTAGGAGCTGAAAGAACCTCCCTCTCTTCTGCTTTAGAAGAAAATGGCTATGATGGAAACCTAATGTTTCTGTGCATGTTCATTAATCCTAATGATTAGGTGCTGACAGCTCTAAAGAATGAGAAGAAAGCTTTTGGTTAAAATAAAATGGGAAGAACAAGATTGTTCCTGCTGTCTTCCTTCCAGGTCTGGACAGACAACTCTCCAAAGCAGGAAGCAGCTTCCTCTTCATGCCCGCTTCCATCTCAGGTGTCTGCATCTACAGCAATAAGTGTATAATAAGTATAAGACAAACCAATGAACCCAGCAAGGAGCTTCTATAGCTGGCACACCTCTATCAATAAAACTGTATTTTCCATCAACCTGATCAAGCCACTTAGTGCAAACAAAACAAGCTAGCTTGGTAAAATTACAATTTTTTTTTATTTTTATTTTTTTACTACATTCACATTAATGCCTTAAATCACAGTGTTCCTGTTACACTGGTCAGGTACCTGCTTGATACAGCCATACCAGCAGAGATCTGCTCAGGCTGCAAAGGGGCCATCCCTTCTGGTGGTCCCATGACGACACCCACAGTGAGGGGGGACTTGTGGCAGTGAATCTATAGCCCTTGTTTCATATTAGCAACAGGAGGCCACTGCTATTTGTCCTGTGATTTTAAACCCAGGAGTTAGTGTTGGAAACCTGTCCACATCCTGCTCCATCCCTTTTTTGAGCAGGCTGTACCACACCTTGGATGTTGACCCGAGCCACCCTATCAAATCATTCCCAGCCCACAACATTTCAGCTGTGTTGGCAGAGCCACAGTTCAAGGCCATTATTTGCAGTATGAGTTTGGCATCAGAAGCAGATAGCCATAGCACGTCCCCAGTAGCCACACTGGCAACAGAGCAGTCCATACAGAGAAAGCAGATGGCAGCAGCAAATTCAGCAGGTGGGAGTAGAGGGATTGTTGCATGGCAAGGAGCAGGAGGATAAGGAGCAGTAGTGCAGTGCAATGTCTGGTATGCAGGAGACTCTGCCTGCAAAAATAAGACAGGCATAACCTCCTCCAGCTCTGCCCAGCCACAGCTGCCCTCCCAACTAACCTAGTGAAGAGCAGCTGCCAGGAAGCCACAGGAGGGCCTGTTCCGCAGCCATAATGTGAATATCGCCCACACTGTGACTACCACCACGTGGGGCCGAGCACACCACTAATTAGCTAATGAGTTTGTTCCAAATGTCTGGCCACAGTGTGAGTGACAACAGGAACAGCACTTGAAAAGCACTGAAAAATGACAAGTACATTCGTCTCTTCTTGCTGACCCCAGCCTTGCATTAACAAATAGGTCACAAACAACAGTGCTTTACAGTGATCTAATCCTCCAGCCATATGTTGGCTGACCAAAAAAATACAGAAAAAAAAGCCGCACAGAGAACACTAAGAGAGCTCTGCAAAAATTCGAAGGAAAACTTGATAAATATATCCTTGCAGTTTGAAATTTGATTTCCTTGCTCTATTGTTTCTCATTTCCTGAGGGCTGGCTTGGTGGATCACGTTTTCTGCTTCTGCCTCCAGTGCTTGTAACCAAACAAGACTGAATCTTATTATCCTGATGCATGGCTCTAGCTGGATGCAATCCGATCTCTAAATCACAGTCATTTTTGCTCCATTACCGATTTTCCTTCCCACTCCTAGCCTATAGGTCTTCAGAGGAATCAATTCAAAAATAGAGACCAGCATCATCTAATGAAGGTGTGTTAAATGTTCAGCACTTAGTTCTGTATTCAGTAGCTAAGCGAGAACCTTCCTCATGTCTCAGGAGGCTGGGCACCCTCCACTCACACTGACTCTGATGGGAGCCAGTATTTCTCAGCCTCCCTGGGAAGCCACATGCTTCCACATGGGGTAAGTGGGGACTTAAGTGCCCAATTTGGAAATCTGCTAATTAAATGAGAATCTGGGCAAATGCAATCATTATTGTCCTTAAAGCCAAAGGAGTGAGACATTTCTCAGCAAGCACAGGCCCTCTTCTGAATTTTCTGAGCCATCTGTGCATTGCCAATGGTGATACAGAATATATTCAGATTTGTACAAAGTGATGTGTCCAATTTCTTCAAACATCTTTAAGTGTAGTTACAAGGAACAAAATCAGAAAGATGGTGAATAGGGAAGAGTACAGCCCAGTAAGCCTGTGCCTGAGTTCAGCTGGAATTGACCCAAGTTTCATCAGAATAGAGCATGCTTGTGGCCAGCATGAGGGTTTTAGTTTTGTTTGTGATGCAGACAAACTTGAAGAACCATTTCCAATGCAAATGTTCATTTTGTCAAGTTCAAAATTAATACACCTCTAACATGGGCTTTCAAAACAGACCTTTTCTGAACACGTTAGCAGGTTCATGAAAAGAGAGACTGCAACCCCAGCACATTGTTTTTCTCAAAATGAATATGCACTGACAGCGCAAGAGGCAGGGACGTTTGAAACACACTTAGTTCTAGTAATTACCAAGTGTTGTGCTTCTTTAGAAGTTAGAGCCATTCTCATCTGTGGGCACCTTCCCTCATTCCTTTCTCCTTACTGCTCTGTAGGTGCAGTTTCTCCCCATGCCACATGGAGAAGCCAAGGCTACTGCATTGCTTACATTAAATCCCACTAAAGCCTCAGGGTGAAATTCCACAACAGCTTTAATTGACCTCCACCATCCATTCCCATTCCCTCCCTACCATCAACACCAGCTTATACCATCTGTGATGAAGACTAATCACTTTTTTTGGGGGGGAGGGTTACTTCTCAGCCAGTTTAGCTCTCTGAACCAGCTCACCAGGAGGTCAGATGAGCACACACATCAGCAGAAAGGAGGGGACAGGACCACTGCAATGCCTCACTGGCTGGTGAGGAGGTATTTTTCTTGTTTAATAAGACAAACAGCACATTTGGCATAAAGAGCCTGGATTTGCTGCTTGTTCCCAGGCTGGGAGCACTCACCCATTGGGACTGTTTTGAGCAGCAGGCTCCCAGGGCATTTGTAGTGAAGATGGGCTTGTTCAGCATTGCCATCTGGTTCCCCAAAGCAAATCACCAAGTCAGAGCCCATAAGCCTATGCTGGAGGACAAGAATTCGCTTGCGGTCAGTACAGTTTGTACTATCCCTCTTGACTTCCTCCTTGCCATGACAAGAGGACTTCCTGCCAGGAAGGAGCTCATGGACAACATCACCCATCAGAGTTCCTCTTCATCATTCCTGCAGCCACCCAAAGAATGTCTCCCAAATAATCAGGCCCTCCCTTTCGCCCCAGGCCCATCATCAGACTGATCAAGGCTTCGTAATAACAGCCAAACCTCAGGATGACTTGTGTTGTTGCACAAGGATCTCACATGGCCAGGGATTATCCTCACTCCTCCCAGCTGTTTCTCACCTTGAAGGGAAACCGCCCTGTGGGGCTCCCAATGAGGAAAGTATCAGGAGAGCAAGAGGACTTGTGCTTCTAGCTCTGTAGCATCCTCTGGAAATTGGGTCTGCGGCAGCAATTTAGGCTGGTGCTATCTGGCTGGAGAGGGAGGCAAAAGACTTTGTAGATTAATAGGAGGAGGGAACAGGGGAAATGAAGCATACCTACAACCAAGCAGCCATCCAGTGGTCACCGCTACCACAGGACATGGTGCGTTCAAATACAAAGAGTTTCACATTTAAGCACAAAAAATCAGGACCCAGGAGAAAAACACCACCTGGCCCACAGGAGGTGGGTGCAGTCATTCTTCTACCACTTAGCTGGGGTGAATCGGGTACCAAGACTGAAATCAGCGTTATCACACCACACAGAGACATGGGGCATCATCTGGTCAACAGGAGCTTCCTTCATGTGCATGCTGCTCCCAGAGCACCCGACAGCAAGCTATGCCTGAAAAGCCACCTCAGTTTATAACCCTGGGAACTAAGCTGTATAGCTACAGCCTTTTTTAGCTCAAGTTTCACAACACTGTTCTCAGTCATAGTAGCAAAGACAGGACATCCCTGAAGCAGACCAAGTGCTGGAAGCTGCAGGCATTTTGAGCTCTGTCTCTTTTAAACCAAGGGATTGATAACACAGTGCTGCCATGTCCCTGGATTACAGCTGGATGCCCACCACTGATTATCACAGCTGAAAAGCTAGTTGTTTTTCCCCTTGACAGATGAAAACTGAGGGCTGTCTATTTGGTTTGTGTTTTCACAGCACCCAGCCAGTCGCTTAATTACTTGGCCCGGTTTCTAGGTTTCCGATTCCCACTTCTGCAAGTGACTTCCTCCATTCCCAGGCTCACAAATCCTGTTGCAACTTTCATATCTGCATTCATGGTCATGACTCTGAGCTTGTCGCTGCTGCCCCATCACAAAGAGCACCTCATCCTCAACAGGGCTTTCCAGGTGTTTTCATAATGCAAAAAAACCCTAAACAGCACAAAGCTGTAAATACATGGTCCCTGTGTGATCAACAAGCAGATTAAAAAACTCACCAGCTGGACTAGAAGAGATTCACAACAAGCCATCAGGACTCCACAAAGCAAACAAACTGCACAGCACGGCAGGCAAGAATTTCTCAGGAACATGTTCCATTCTAACACTATTTAACCAAGCTGCTCCACAGATCAGTCCTGCTGGACTGCTCTGCGAGCTCCTCAAAACCAGAAGGCTTCCTTGGTTGAAGAAAAACATCCATCTTCAATGACAGCAGGTTTCAGTAGCCATTTGAGCATCTTGGCTAGTCGAGCAGGTTTTAATTGGCTGTAATTAATACCCCTACAAGCTTCTACATTCTTATGGACTGAATGAGATTGAGAAATACAGGATTGCTCCCTGACCTTGTGAACATTAGAACAAATCAAAGGAACTCATTCCCTTCTGATCTTTAGAAATGAAACATCTCTGCAATCAGAGAGGTAAAAGGCAAACACCAGTACTGCTGGGCACTGACAGTGCACAGCCAAGTTTCTTCTGGGGCACAAACCACAACGGCCTCAACCTCAATCAAAAATAACTGCACAGCAAGTTGCTACAGACAGTAGGTTTCCTCTGTCCCTCAAGAATCCTCTTTTTATGCTTGCACGTCACTCAGAACATGTTGAGGTGTATGTGTGCAAACCATGGTGCACCCACAATAGATTTTTAGCAATACTGAAAGTGGCCTTCGGTGAGATGCGTAAACTGAATAACCCCATCAGTGATGGTGAAAGCCAAATAAGCCTGAACTGTCTGATGTATTGAAAACACTCCATCTGTCACCAGTGGGCCGGAAAAACAGTTCGTGACACCTGCACAGCTAGGCTTACAAGTGCTTTACACTCAGCAGGATCTTAACCACTTGGAAAGGGAGGGCTGTGCAGATGATTTCCTCCACTGAAGCCACCAGTCTGACCCTCAAAAGAAAATTGACAGATGCTTCCACACAAACACCTTGCACATCTTGCTCTCTATTATTCTGCTTGCAATCCTTCGTTACAGGCATGTTACAGAAGTGGGTCTGCATCAGCCTTTCCAGCTTGCACTTGGTTGTCATGAAACAGAAACTCCAGTATTTTCCTCCAGGCAGGGCAAGACCTCCCATTTTGCTCCGAGATCAGAACCTGGCAGGGAAGTCAGGAAACAGCAGATGCTGTCGTTCATGGCCACCTCTTTCAATATGCATCTACAGACATAGCTGTGGTTCAGGAGGTGTCCAGGCCCTATGCTGCCAGGTCCTAGGAAAACATAACAAGAAAATCTGTCTGCTCTCCCACTTCCAGAAGTTGTCCTCCAGCGTTCACTATCAACCACTACTGGTGTTGGGATTCTGGACTGCACACCCTTGGTTTTAAGCAGGATGGATGCTCTTATCTTCCCACATGCTGGCTCCCAGTTCCATGCTTCAAACCTGCATGTATATCATCTTTGAGAGCAGAGGCCAAGTGCAGCATTCACATGCTGTTTCTCAGCTCTTCTGAACAGGCTGTCATGGTTTTCTCCCAAAAGCTCCATCCTTGTGTGCCTTTCCCTGGAATGCTCCATTAACTGGCATGTTTTACACACTTGAGGCCAAAGCCTCTACTAAGCCTTTAGGCAGGTAGCATACTTTTTAAGCCTTCAGCACCCAGGGGTGCTCAGAGCCTGTCCTACACCAGTAGATCTAAACATACGCTAAAATGATTTACTGAACCAGTAAATACCTCTGCCCCAGGGAGCCAAGGACAGTACGGCTGCAGACCACTGGAGGTGGCATTGCTGATCCCAGCTAAGGGAGCAGCAAGCAGATACCAGCTTGGGCTGCAGATCTTGACTTCATCTCCTGGTCTCCAGAGGAGGAAGACACAGGTGTCCAAGCTGGAGAGGGGCTGTAGCCCTTTCCTGAGCTGTCTTTGAGGATCTCCCAGAAGCAACTCCAGTCCTTTGTGCCCAGCACTCTCAATCCTGGCAGTTCCTGCTGTTCCACAGGTTCTCCAATCTCCTTCAGCCACCTCTTCCTCCACATTGCTACCAGGGAAGGACAGCGGCCAGCCCTGCTCTCCTGCACACTGCTCTGCCTGATCCACTTAGGGCTGGAGCTTGCCCAGGATCACACTTTTGCCCTAAGTGCTCATCTAAGCCCTTGCAAGGAATCCAGCACTCTGCAGTGCCTCCAACACCCTGCTCCCAGGCAATGCCAGAGAAGCTGAAATCCCAGTCCCTGCAGCAGGGAGGACTGACAGGACCATTCAGTGTGATGCACTCAGGATCCCCCTCCCAAACCAGTCTCCAGTGCAGCAGGACATTGTCACGTAACATTAATATGACAAGACAACAAGAGGACATAACACACCATTACATCCTGCTGCAGCTTAACAGTTAGCTTCACGAGGTGGCAAGGTACTCAGACCTGCAAAAGCCTGTAGTGACCAAGATTGGCAGCCAGCCACAGCAACTCAGCAAAGCCCCAAAGCCAGCAAAACCCAAACCCAGTTCCTCTTTCAGCCTGAGAGAAGGAGGGAAGGAAGACAGCAAATCTGCCTTTCAGATGCTTGCTGAAAAAAAACCCCACTACATAACAGAGTATTTTGCTATATATGGCAAGAACACCTATATGCATGCACTATACATACACCTACATGGGAAAAGGTTTTTATTACCTGTGTTAATGTTAGTACCTTACATCACTCAACCCATGAGCCCTGCCGGAGCCACACTGTTTCTTTGCCATCACCTTCACAGGGAGGTGGCCCAGGTCCCCAGTTTCCTGGGGATCTCAAACTCTTTCATTGAAAGAAATACTGTCATTTCTAGCACTGCATGAATGTTTCCAAAGCAAGAAGTGCCTTGAATTTCCATTTAAAAATGAAGAATTGCCTTGTAGGAGTGCTGCACGCAGCATTTGCCAAAAGGCAGAAAGCAAGAGCATGCATCTTTGAGCTAACCCACAGGCAGTGCTTCTTTAAAAGCGTAAGGCCAGATCCTGATCTCATTTATGCAGGAGGATATCTGGAGAGGCCTCAGTGAAATTACCCTGCATTTCCACAGCTGATGTGTCAGAAATCACAGTCCAACACAGCCCCAGGGCAGTTTTATTGCAGCCTCCCCAAAAAAAGTCTTTGCTCACTCTTTCCTCTTGCCTTGTACAGGCAAAAGCACCACTCGGGAAGATGGCAAGAGAGCATTATGCCACCAAAGCAATGACAGCAGCTCTATTTAGCCTGGTTTTCTAAAGAAGGGAAGCAGATGCAGTAGCACTGTGTGGGTAGGGATGGGCGAGGCCATGCATGTGGATTCCCCCTTGTAACCTTTGAAGCTGTTTGCTCATTTCAGAACAAGCTGATGGCAGGCTGGGCAGAGTTTTTACAGCTACGTAATTTCTAAATATTTCCTGAGGATGGGCTGCTGGGGAGGGAAGAGGGGTCATAGTAATGAGGAACAGCTCAACCCTGTATCAGACTTCAGAGAATCCACACAGGCCTGCCACTTCAGGGCCTAGCTCTATAGGAAAAAAGGCCATACTGGACACTGCAGTAACAGGAATAAATCAGAGTGCAAGGGGAACTGGGGGCTCTGGGAGCCTGGGGGGGACTCCTGAGCGCATCTCCTCCTTCCCTGCAGGAAAGGGTGGTGCAGAGCAGCCAGAGCATCCGGGGAATCCGCAGCTGCACCTGCATCCGTCCTCAGCCAGACACAGAGGGCTTCAGTGCTCCATCTTCCCTCCGCTTCCTCCCTCTTGTCTTCCTCATCTTTCCCCTGAATAGGCGGTTTCAAGAGGAGCACAGTGCCCGGATTCTCTCGGGTTTTACAGCACATCCGGCGCTCCATGCATTATCCCGGCGGGCCTTGCTCCAGCAGCCTCCCTGCCTCCTCCCCACTGCCCGGCGCATCGCCAGCCTGCCCAGGGATGCAGCAACACGCACATCCTCAGCCCGAGGAAGCAGCAAGCGAGCGAGCCTCCTCCCAGCCACTGGCCCTCCGCCCTGGGCTGTCCCCACGGCTGACTCACACCATCTGCCCTGGCACTGACCAAAACCCTGCCACACAGGACTCCTCTTCCACACACCCGCTCCCCTCAGTGCCACGAGCTCAGCCAAAGGGAGCCAAACACACTACAGCCAAGTCCCAAGTCACCGCTGCACCCGTGCCCCCCCCCACATCCCTGCCTGGGAAGTGTCACTTGGGCACATGCCGCTGCAAGCAGCCCTGTGGTGACAAGACACCTGCCCGAAGAAGGCCCCCGCACGCCTCCAGCCCAAGCAGCAGGGTAGGTACAGTGCCAAAGGAGGAACCGCGGACACTTGCCACAATTCCAGAGGAAAGCATGACGTGAGTTCTGGCTTAATTGGTTATTAATAACTTCTTTGTTAACAAGCCAGCCCTAAGGAGGAACTGAAATTTGACTACTTCTCTGGTAGAGAGCTCAGCCACCCCTCCGCAAGCAATCATTCACAATTTCTCCCTACATCATTTTTGTTCTCGGAAATTGCAGACCTCCCCAGTGAGTCACAACGGTGACAGCATGGTCCCCTCACCTACACACGGCGTTGCAAGGCTGCTTGGTTGGCTTCTTCTTTTTAAATCCTAGAAAAATAACAGATGCTGTAGTTGAGGGGGAGCTTCTCAGAATCTGTTCAAGCACCAGGCTGTGTCTGGATATGACCAAACTCACGGTTCCCTAGAACAAGCCCTTTGGGAGCTGCAGAGCTCCCTTGCCCATGGGTGGTTACTCATGCCACCCCATGCTGCCTGCTCAGGGTGAGGAGCCTTCCTCCACAGCAAACACTGCCAGCAAATAGCCTCCACACCCAAACCCCACGCCTCCCTGCCTGATTTCTTTGGAGCTTTCAGTTAAAGGGACCCTTCTGATTTCTCTCCTGCGCAAATCAAAGCGGCAATGTGACCCTCTTCACCTTCGTGCTGTGCTCACGGCATGCAGCACAGTGGGTTTCCAGCCCCAAATATCTGGGGATGGCTCCAGAGGACCCAGAAGAGATAGCAGGGAAGTCCCCACTCCCATACATGCCACAGCATCGTTCTACTCAAATAATGATGTTATGGAGACCTTGCCTTCCCCATAACCCATGTAGACAGCCCAACACCAAGGAGGAAGATTGGAGACCGTATGCCAGAGCAGTTTCTCACCACAGAAGCCTCCATCAGATGTTTCCAGAGCAGCACTCAGCAGGTTCAGCAGAAAACATTGCTCACACAGCCTAAAGCAGAGCCTGGGTTAACTTGGATCAGAGCACCCAGGAGGTCTCAGAATTCCCCCCAGATATGTCAGTGGCCACAGTAAAACCCCAGGACCAGCATACCACAACCATGGAGCACAAAAGAACTGCTTCCAGCTAAGCACCCAGTGCCTGATCCAGGTCAGCCTGAACAGCTCAGTCCTCTCCAGGTTACACACAAGGAAGCCACAGGCAGCAGGAGGGAGAACACCTTACAGAGGGACAGCCCACCTTCTGCTCTTGGGGTGTCCCAGGCTGCCATGGTTGAACAGTCCCAGAGAACAACAGGACCTCACCAACATCTCCAAAACACAGCCACAAAAACAACACTCCTCAGACCTAGTCTTGCTAGTGGCCTTCATGTCTTTTTATAGGGCCCAGGGAGCTAAGTAGCCTTCAGCTGTTGCTGGCCCTGATGATTAACACATTAATGGTTAACATCTCTGTAAACGATCCTCACCTGAGTCTCCAGGACAGCCATGTCTCTGAACCAAAACAGGGGCAGTGCCTGCCCCCA